>NC_057801.1:371479025-371551584 GCF_018294505.1 Triticum aestivum | reverse complement strand
GGGGCGCTGAAAACAACATTTGAATGTACATAGTACGAGACTTAATATCGATGTTTCAATTCGGTGTACATTGTAAGATTTGAACTGAGGACCATGCATATGGGTAATTATTTCGAATTCATGCCATACTAAGTTTTGAATTTGTGCTTTTTTGTAGGTCATATGTTTGAATCCATCCAAAAGTTTTCTCACCACCATGGTGTTCATAATATACATATGAATTTGTATTAAAAAAAGTAGCGTGGATACAGTGAAATGTGAAATCCACGTTAGAATTGGAGATCGCTATGTGACACACACTCTAATTCAAATAGCTAATTATGTGACACACACTCTAATCCACGTTAGCGCGGATACCATTTCAATTTTTTTCAAATAACTCCTCGTTAATTAATTTATAGTACTCCCTCTGTTCACTTTTATAAGTCCTTGAAGACATTTCAGACAATGTGCAAAACAGTTCATTTTAAGTTGTCTGAAATGACTTACAGAAGTGAACGGAGGGAGTATCTCGTTTCGAATGACTAATTATTGCAAGGAAAACACGGGCATGGTAATACATACAAATTCGTTTGCAAATGAAAAAAGATTTGTTTGCATTCTCAAATGTAGGCGCACCAGGCAGACCAGGGTTGTGTCGGGGTGGACGCTGCTTCGGTGCATTAAAGGCACCTGTCTTTGGGTCACTGACATGTGGGCCAGCCACCTGTTGGGCCCACATGTCATGGACACAAAGGCAGGTGCCTTAAGGCACCGAAGCATAGTCCTTCAATGAGCTTGCAAAATCCTTCAATGAGCTTGCAAAATGCTTGCATTAGATCCCTCATTAGACACTATATGTTCATCACCAGGAGCATGTAAAATGTTTGCATCAAAATCATTAGACACTAAATCCTTCAATGAGCTTGCAAAATGCTTGCATTAGATCCCTCATTAGACACTATATGTTCATCACCAGGAGCATGTAAAATGTTTGCATCAAATCCTTCATTAGCAGTATGTTCATTAGACACTTCAGGCTCAAGAACAACATGAGCTTGTATGTTTGCATCGGAAACTTGATTAGATACATCAGATTCAGTCAGTTCAATATTGATAGGGGGAGTTATAAAATAAGTTGAAATTGGTTTCATTTTCTCATAGATTCCCTACATACAAGCAGTTTTACAACACCGTCAGGTTTAACTATTGGCCAGCAATTGAAGAGTTGAATTAGATATAATCAGGGATGTGATGTACCTGCTCATTGCGCATGCTACTCTTGCAAGCTGCGACTGTCCGTTCATGCAAGATCGATGCCATGCCCGTGCTGCCACCACTGCCTCCCACGCGGGCTACACCCAGGGTTGGATCTTCATCTTCTTGTCCTTCTGTTCGCTTGAAGCCCGGTGACTGCCCCTCCAACGAGGGCGCGAGGAAGTGTTGTGTTGGTCTGTCCAGCGGCGGCTAGGTTAGGAGCGAACCAGACTGGAGGCTGGAGCGAATGAATTGGAATTTTCCCTGCTGTCGATCGATATGGGAGGCACTCGTTTGGGCCGCGAGCCTGCTATAGGGCCTGCCTTGCACCCATGTTATTGGCCCATCCAAATTGAAGCATTTTTCTTCAGTTTTTACATTGCCTGCTTGTGCGTTGGGACGAACAAAACTAGCCTAGGCCAAACTGGACGACTCAAACTAGGTGCACACTTTCCAGCAACCCGAGGCGGCCGCCCATACCAGCCCCTATGGTGGCGTCGCCCCTTTTTGCGTGTATGATTGGGTAGTGAAAAATATTCTAGTGACCCTTTTGATTTACCCACAGAATGGTTGAATTGCTTGTTTATATGAACTGAGTTCGCCAATAATGTGAAGGATGCTAGTCTTTTCATCCTATTGTAGATTGCTTAGATCTCGATATGCCAAAAGTAATCGCATGAAATATACAGTAAAAGCCAGTGTGATGTGTGTGGCTACAACTAGTCAGACTACATGTCCTCATATAACATATCAAGGATGCACCATCTTACCAGAATAACCATTCAACTTACCAATGGAGTGTGGGAAGAAAGAAGTATCGGGACTACGTATCCAAGCAATAGATGCCATGGACTCCTTCGTACAACCTTGTAAGTGAAAAAGAAGTTGCAGTGTGCCTGTACAAAGAACTAGTGTAAGTTCAGTTACCTGCTTCTCGGAATTTTAGTTAGCCACTTATTGCAAAATTGTTCAATTACGTTGCTTGGCTTAATTTAGTTTGCTACCGATTACATAATGCCACATCGTGTTAATCCTATTGTAGACTGCGACTATCTATGTGTTTAATACTTACTGTTAAGAATTACCTGTTTGCCTTAACTTAAATATCTACTTGTTTGTTTAACTGCTTTGCTGCTGCAACAGCGGGTTACAATGATGTTAATAACTACTTTTCAGCATCGAATTGAAACTCTTTAATTCCTTGTTTGTTTAACTAGTTTGCTGTTATAACTCCTAGTTGAGATGTTTTGCTAACTTCAACTTTTCTGAATCCAATTGGAACTTTAATGGCAAAATAGGTTAGCCCAAGATCAAAGAGTGAGGTCCCCATGGACGTTGCATCATCCCACAGCAGTGGCACCAGCCCAATCATGCATTATGAATTGCCAACTCCACATGCTCTAGAGGCTAAACTAGTGGTAGAAAGAGATTCTGCTTCTGCACTTAGAGATGGAGTTGAAATGTGAGGAAGCAAACAGCACAATCACAAGCAGTACTCAAGACAACCATTAAATATTTGGTGGATTTCAAAACAAAGCAAGCTGAGACTGACCACATTGTTAAGGTCCTGAAGGAAAAAAGGAAATTAAATTCCCACTTGGTAAATAATAGGTGAAATGTTCTTTCCATCGTTGAATAACCTTTGTGTTGTTTGTTCATGTAATCATTCAAACCATTTGTTTAAGAGATCATGTAATAATTGTTTTTTTTTGTTTTGTTTTTTGGTTTGTAATTTTATTTGAGCACAAGTTTGTATCAATTGATAAGACTCGGAGACATTTCATTTGTATTGTTGTGCTAGACCTACAAATATGCCAATTGAGCTGAATGTGCATTCAACAATATGTCACATCCCTAGCTTCTGGTAATGCTCTAGGCTAGCTTCATGTGTGCATCATGTTTAAATTCTGAAATTTGAACTGAGGGAAATTGGAAGCCTCAAAACCCTAAATAAAAGAAGGGCAAAAACCCTAAAATCTCATTCATTGCTCCAAAATGCTCTCCTTAGATGTTTAATATTTTTGGCAAGGGTTTTGATCCAAACCAAAAATAATGAACATTTTAAAAGGATTTATTTTTGGGACTTTGAATTTAAATCATTACTTATTTGCATTTGGGCATTTAAATACTATAAAATATTTTAAATGCTCAAATAATCCCAAACTGAAATGTTTACTGTAGGATATATTTCTAACAGTGGTCATGAGCAGTTGCATGATTTTTGGGATTGATTTAGTATTTTTAATAAAGCCACAAAGCTGCAGAAAAAAATAGAAAACAATAAGTAAAAGATAGAGCAGAGAAAACTTACCCGACGCTTACCTGAGGCCCACCCACCTGGTGGCCCAGCAGAATCGGCTCAGCCCACCACTGCAGCCCCTCCGTCGTCTTCCTCCCCTCGCCCTAAAGCAGCTGCGTGCCCGGCGCGCAGGCGAGCCGCGCCAGCTCCTCCTTGCCTGCCTGGCTACCCCCTCGTCGCCCTGGTCGCCTTCCGCGACGCCACGACACCCCGACCCCCTCTCACTCCCTCCCTGTCGGCTCCTCTCTCCCCTGCCGCTCTCTCTCTCGCAGCCCCGAGCATGCCTCTCGCCGCCGTCAACCGTATCTGTAGCCACCGCACACGCCTCGCCTCCTCGAGTCATCCATCGCCTCTGCTACCTCGAGCGGCTCCTCTCCGGCGAATCTCGCAAGCCCGGAGGCACCGAAGCAACGCAATTGCCATCTTCTTCACCGCCGGTCGCCGGACCTCTCCGTCGTTGATTCGCTGCAGCCAGGCCGTCCCCGAGCCTCCCGTGCTGATCTCCAGGACCGCCGTAAGATCTTCTTCGTTTTCCCCCTCCTTTTCTGCTCGTTCCCGTGCCGTAGCCGCCATCCCCGCAAGCACCGAGCTCCGGCCATCGCCATTGTCGGCGAACCTCGCGTCCCGGAGCTCTTCCGCTCGCTCCAGTAGCTCCCGCGTGCTCTCCAGGTCCCCAGGGTCCCGACGCGCTCCTCTGCTCTCTGGCTAGCGCGCTGCAGCCACCGCGCCGTGCTGGCCCGAGCTCCAGCCGCCGCCAAAGCCTCAGTGGTCGTCGTTCCTAGCCACCGCCCGCTCAACCACCCGCACCGCTGGACGCGAAGCACTCCAAGCTCTCCATAGAGCCTAGTCGCGCACCAAACCGCCGCCGAACGACGATTTCCGAAGCTCGCCGCCGTTTACTGTGGTCACCGGCGACTCATCACCGGCGTATCTGACATGGCGACGTCATTAGCTGCTAATGGCCGTGCTAATCACCCCCTTGAGCCACTGACATGTGGGTCCCCGAGCCTAATTAGGTTAATCTTATTATCCTGCTTAAATTAGTGCTAATCTTGCGGGCCCCATGTGTCAGCATTGACTTTGGACAAGTCAGCGTTGACCGGCCCCACCTGTCAAACACCCAAACCAGCCCTGTGTCACTGACGTGTGGCCCCCACACGTCAGGTTTGACTCTGGGCGACTCAGTTGACCTGCTGACGTCATAATGATGTCAGGCTGACGCAGTAATGTTTCTGGATTTATTTTTATTCAGAAAATTCCAGAAAATTGTATAAACTTCTAAAATTCATAGAAATTCAACCGTAACTCCAAATTAAATAATTTATATATGAAAAATTATGAGAAAAATTCAAGGAATCCATATGTACTATTTTCATGCATGTTAGAACAACTTATAGATGTTGTTTAGCACAAATCATATTAATGGCATTTAAATATCCACATATGGAGTTTGAGTTTGAATCTTGGATTCAAACCAACTTCATTTAAACTTGTTCTAGTTGCATTAGCACAAAACACAACATATTGCCATGTCACATTCATGCATCATATTGTGCATTGCATTTGATTGTGTTTTTCCTCAGTTGCCGGTGATTGCCCCCCTTTCGATAGACGTGATACCGACGATGTGATCGATGACACCGATGAAGAGCTATATTATATTCAGAAGTGCCAGGCAAGCAAAACCCCCTTGTTCATTCCGATAAAATCCCACTCTCTCGCTCCTGCTCTCTTTTACTGCATTAGGACAACAACGACATATTTGTTACTTGCTGCGGTAGCTGAACCCTTTATCCTTTGCATGACCTGTCATTGCCACAGTAAATAGATCAAACCCACTAGCATGAGTAGGAGTTGTTTGAGCCCTGATGTGCCTACTCATTCATGCTTGTTTGTCATGCCTGCTACTGCTTAGAGTTGAGTCAGGTCTGATTCATCGGGGATGAATCAGAGGCGTGTGAACATGTCCTACTATGGGTGAACTAAGTGTGTGAACACGATTTGGTAAAGGTAGCGGTGAGAGGCCATGTAGGAGTACATGGTGGGTTGTCTCATTGCAGCCGTCCTCAGGAACTGAGTTCTGTGTTTGTGATCCATGACCAGTTACTACCACACATTGGGTTCCGGTAACTCGACCCCTCTCGACTTATTAATCTACATGATCTCTGTCCAGGAGTTGCGACTAGTTTCTGGTGTGTGTACGTAGTGTTAGTAGTCTACCAAGTGGCACCCGGTACAGGTGGGCTTGGGACAGACTAGGCACAGTGGCCCGGTGTACCAAGTGGCACCCGGTTGGTGGGCTTGGGAACCCTGCACACATCGTTTGGGGCCGTAAGCGACACCCCGGCCGGATCTCCTTGCGGATGGAACCCAAATAGGCGATAAACCTGGACTAGAGACTTGTTCGGTTAGTCAGGTCGTGGCCGACTCCCTCGCCCGGCTTCCGCTTGAAGGTTGCCGAGGTACATGACGTGTACAGGGCGGTAAGTGGCGGGAGCGTGTGTGAAGAAGTACACCCCTGCAGGGTTATCATTATCTATTTGAATAGCCGGATTCCTCGGATATGGAAACTTGGACCCCTTGCATAGTTCATAGACAAGTGGAAGTGGATACTCTAAAATACGCAAGATAAGCGTGAGTGCTATGGATGGCGTTCTCGTAGGGAGACGGGAGCGGATCCATAGTGGTGTATTGATATGGTGAATATGTGGACTCGTGTGCGCCACCTCAAAAGAGTTATTTGCAGTCGTAGTTCAGGATAGCCACCGAGTCAAAGCTGGCTTGCTGCAGTTAAACTCCACCACCCCCTTTATTGATAATGATGCATATGTAGTTAGATCTGATGTAAGTCTTGCTGGGTACATTTGTACTCACGTTGCTTAATTTATGTTTTTGCAGAGAGACTTCAGTCTCACTAGTAGTTCCATGTGGACTTCGACGTTTAGCTTGTTACCTCAGCTACGATCTTGTGCCCTCGGCATGATTTGGTAGATAGTCAGGCTTCTTAGCCTTTTTCATTTATAGATGTCTGTACTCAGACATGATAACTTCCGCTTGTGCTTTGACTTGTATGCTCTGAGTGTTGGGTCATGAGACCCATGATTGTAATATCTCGCTCCTCGGAGCCTATTGAATAAAAACTACTGAGTCGTAGAGTCATTTTGTGATGCCATGCTGTATTGCACATATCGAGCATATTGTGTGTATGTTATTGAAATGCTTGGTATGTGTGGGATCTGACTATCTAGTTGTTTATCTTTAGTAGCCTCTCTTACCGGGAAATGTCTCCTAGTGTTTCCACCGAGCCATGGTAGCTTGCTACTGTTCCGGAACACTTAGGCTGGCCGGCATGTGTCCTTCTTCGTTCCTGTGTCTGTCCCTTCGGGGAAATGTCACGCGATGAATACCGGAGTCCTGTTAGCCCGCTACAGCCCGGTTCACCGGAGTCCTGCTAGCCCAGTGCTACAGCCTGGATTCACTTGCTGATGACCGACACGTTCGATGCTGGGTCATGGATGCCTGTCCCTGTAAGTTAGTGCCACTTTGGGTTCACGACTAGCCATGTCAGCCCGGGTTCTTTGTCATATGGATGCTAGCGACACTATCATATACGTGAGCCAAAAGGCGCAAACGGTCCCGGGCCAGGTAAGGTGGCACCCGTGGGAATACCGTGCGTGAGGCCGCAAAGTGATATGATGTGTTACATGCTAGATCGGTGTGACTTAGGATCGGGGTCCTGATAGTGTTGGTATCAGAGCTTGACTGCCTGTAGGATTACCAAGCCAAACTGGTCGAAGTTGAGTCTAGAAATGCTTTAGTTATATAAGGGAATTGATTGTGGGATGGAACGTAAGGCTCTTTTTACTCCTTATACCTTATGCCCTTCTGATCTGAGTCATCTTATCTTTCCGACGGGGATTAAGGAACTAGGCTATCTCTTCTTTCTATCAGGATCACGTGTTACTAATCAGTAGACTTATAGATTGTTGGATTTAAGTCTCAGTTCAGTTCCTACGACTTCTCTATGTTAACTATTGATCTCGGAACCTTGATATTCTGCTTCTGAGTGGCTATGCCACCATTTTTGTAGCATGTCTCCAATCTTTTGAGCATTTACAGCCGTTATGCTGTCCGAGTCATCCCAGGTTTCTAAATAGTCGGATGCATTTGCAAATTCCTTCCTCCCATTTCGATGTTCCTTTGGGACAGATTAACCACACTAATCGGTGAGTTGAGGTACTCTGTTGCCTTGACATATATGTTGGAGATATTATTAAGACCCTAGGTGTCTCAGGTGATCATCTAGTAGTCTAGCCATGTTTGTGTCCTAGTGTGATGATTCTGGCCATCATTCTTGTAAGCATCCCGTGATGCCACTTAGTTAGTAGGCATTTCACTTCTGGGTTTTGAACCCGAGATTCACCCTACTTACTTCATGTTGATAGTAATTGCTAGCTCCCTTAGGTTATTAGTAACCTTTGCGATAGTCCTTGAAGTCCGTGGTATCTTCTTCTTCCAAATACCATGAACTACTTATGGCAGAAGTTCCTCGTTGAACTGAACAATCACAACCAGAGTGCTCTTGATGAGTTCTCCATTATATATTGTGGCTCTGCCAGTTCTACCTTTCTGCATGGGTTATCCGGAAGAATTATGTTGAACTTCGCTCGACATACTAATCTATGCATCCACAACTCAGAAAGTTATATGTTCCTCGAGTTGTTCCTCCATTAGTTGTATTCTGACCCTCGTCTATCAATTGATAGTCAAGAGTATGCGTGCAAACGTTCATCGATACCTATTACTCTTGTGGTCCATCAAGCCATTCTATTCCAGAATGACTAGGAGAAATGAACTCCAGTACCTCATCCATATCTAGGATTGGGTCAAGGTAGTCATGCTCCGCAGATCAAAATGACAGCCCAGCTTTTGATTCTGTTCTACCCTGAAGTATTACCGTCTTTATGTCAGGATTTTCATGAGGATTGCACCGGCTCTTGTGAATTCTTGATGTAGTGATATTTCTCGCCATCATTATTCACCCCTCGGTTCCGTGTTGTCGCAACCCGAATGCCGACAAGTGAATCGTGATGTGTGAATTCAATACTCCTAGCAACCTTGTTGCTTGGTAGTTAATGGACAATAAACCCCATTCTTAGCATGTTGATTTTTGAATCATCGCCCTAAGGTTGATCGTGCTACCTAGTCCATTCTCCTGGTTCACTCCTCGATCGATGAGTTAGGATTATTCCAAATCCTCGCTCCATTGATCATATCATCTTGCCCTGTAAAGCAAGATTGTTCTCGAGCTTAGTAACATATCGGTGGTTCGTGATTTTTCGATTATCTTCTTGGGAGTATCACCAGGTTGTCGCCTGACCGCTATGTTGATCTCGTGATCAAGATGGTCTCCTGTAAACCACCCCTTCTCCAAGAATCTGTGTGGGATACCCTTGAGCTAGTTGGTCAAGCTAAACAACAACCTGGAGAGTTGGAAGATAAAAGCTTGCCTAACTTAGTTCGTTCCAAAGGGATATTCTTGTGTAGTGTGTGTTGAAGAAAGATGATATCTTCATCGATTGGTCCCTGTGATCAGTTGCTGGACCTATTGTCTTATCAATCCTTTGAGAGTGTGGGCTATCGTCAATCAAATCAGTACCAACGATGCTCGTAATGTTGTCTTACTCGTGGTTGATCCCTCGAGCATATACCATTACATCTTTTGGTTTGACCAATACTATCACCGTGTTCACATGATGGTGGAAGTCCAGTGATATGGAAATTCCGATGAGTTGTTGTTGAGCCCATCAGCAGCATTTTGTCTCCCCCATGATTCATGTTGAACATCAACCTAGTGTTGGAAACTTTTATAGGCATTTTCTTCATGCCCCGTTCGTGAAGCATTTGTTTGGATGAAAAGAAGTGACTTCCTCTAACTCATGTGCATTTGATGCAAGTTGCCGCCGTGAATTCGAGAAAGCATGTTTTACCTCCTTTGGAATCGTCCCAAGTCGGTCATGCACGTGCGAAGAATTCTGTGGTCTGTTAGACTGATCATCTTCATTCCATATGTATATCCTAGCACACCAAGCCACTGATTGACTTGTTCAAGGAAAAGAAGTCTATGGACTTGCGTAAAGACTTTGATATCCTCGATGATGGCTCCCAACCAGAACTCGGTAGTGTTTTATTGTAAGACTAACATGTGGGCATGCTTGTCTGGAACAACGTGTTCACATGTTTGTAGCAGAACCGGCTCATGTTTTGGAGCCTGCTATCGTAGTTCATTTCCCGAGAATCTCGCAACGTCATCTCGTCGATTTGTGTTGCAAACTTTCATTTTTCTTCCTAGACTCGATGAGTCTAGAATATCCTGACACCAACCAGATCTGAGTCTCAGGCAGATATGATGGTTGGAACATTTCCCAAGAACTATAATATTGGTCCCTCGATAACCGGTAAAGTGGATGTCGTGGCCAACACACCCAGCCGGAAGACCTATTATTGTAGTATCTTGTTTGAGGAAGTTGGCCACCTCCCCATAAGGATTTCGTAGGATTTACCTCCGTAACTGTTCCTTATGGATTCTATTGCTCCCGAAGTCCGACCTTTACTTGATGTTCTAGTTATCAAACCATATCTATGAATGGGTTACACTAGCACGTCAAGGAGAACATTAGAAGCGGAGTGCTAAATGTCTCTCGGTCGATCATCTAGATTTTGTTTCCTTGGCCTCGCTAGGGTGAAATCTGAGTTGATGCTATCTTCCTATGCATCTGCATCGTCCATCGTTGTTCATCATGGTGGTATGCTGTGTTGCCAGGATCCTTGACACGGATGTTGGTAAAACCTTGATGAATATGGAAATGCTCAAGTTCTTGAGAGCACGCACAAGCGCTAGGTGTTATCATCGGCACTAACTGGGTTTGCTCTCAGTTTCCTCGGCAATGCTATGATCTTTTCAAACAGTGAATTCACTCTCTATTGTTGGGTTCTTTCCTAGTTACCAGAATCATTCCCAGCATTTGCATTTTGTTCCCAGCTTGCACCATCAATG
Organism: Triticum aestivum; assembly: GCF_018294505.1. Classification (NCBI taxonomy): domain Eukaryota; kingdom Viridiplantae; phylum Streptophyta; class Magnoliopsida; order Poales; family Poaceae; genus Triticum; species Triticum aestivum. The sequence continues at coordinate 371,540,992 of NC_057801.1, read as the reverse complement.
TGCCATTCTACCACGGGTCTCTTCCATCTCCGGTGATAAGGAAATTCATCCATTATGTTGTCTTCAACAAGGTAATCCACATCATCCAAGTCCGAGTATGCCATTCTACCGACCCCCGCCAATCGATTGCTGTGATTTGCCTTAGGCTGATATAGAGAGTCTCAATGATCTCTATATCAAAGGTAATTCTTTTTGCCACTTAAGATAATAATCTACGAATCACCCTCCTCCAGGATGTTTTGTCGTGGTATCATGGCAATTCAACTCCTCTCTACGTTGACAACCGATCACCACATTCTTAAGTCTGGAATTGTTGTCTACCTAGTGAACCTCGTCACCTGCTCCACTCCATCCCTCTAGAGGTATGCTTCGTCTCTCAGCTCGAGAGATGTTGCTATGTCACATTCCGGGAGTTAATCCTGAGTTGTTCGACCTTCGAGAAGATCGATCCTTCTAGAGTTTTCCTTTCCTCTTCTTGTCATGATTAGCTGGAGTTCTCAGAGCAAGACGACAAGACAAAGATGGTGTTCAAATCAACGTTCATTTGAAGTGCAACCTGGATCGTGAAGATTGTACTAGTTTGCGTTTCCCCTTAATCCTACCCTACGCTTGAATCTCGAGACGAGATTCTTGTTTAGTGGGGGTGAGTTGTCACATCCCTAGCTTCTGGTAATGCTCTAGGCTAGCTTCATGTGTGCATCATGTTTAAATTCTGAAATTTGAACTGAGGGAAATTGGAAGCCTCAAAACCCTAAATAAAAGAAGGGCAAAAACCCTAAAATCTCATTCATTGCTCCAAAATGCTCTCCTTAGATGTTTAATATTTTTGGCAAGGGTTTTGATCCAAACCAAAAATAATGAACATTTTAAAAGGATTTATTTTTGGGACTTTGAATTTAAATCATTACTTATTTGCATTTGGGCATTTAAATACTATAAAATATTTTAAATGCTCAAATAATCCCAAACTGAAATGTTTACTGTAGGATATATTTCTAATAGTGGTCATGAGCAGTTGCATGATTTTTGGGATTGATTTAGTATTTTTAATAAAGCCACAAAGCTGCAGAAAAAAATAGAAAACAATAAGTAAAAGACAGAGCAGAGAAAACTTACCCGACGCTTACCTGAGGCCCACCCACCTGGTGGCCCAGCAGAATCGGCTCAGCCCACCACTGCAGCCCCTCCGTCCTCTTCCTCCCCTCGCCCCGAAGCAGCTGTGTGCCCGGCGCGCAGGCGAGCCGCGCCAGCTCCTCCTTGCCTGCCTGGCTACCCCCTCGTCGCCCTGGTCGCCTTCCGCGACGCCACGACACCCCGACCCCCTCTCACTCCCTCCCTGTCGGCTCCTCTCTCCCCTGCCGCTCTCTCTCGCAGCCCCGAGCACGCCTCTCGCTGCCGTCAACCGTATCTGTAGCCACCGCGCACGCCTCGTCTCCTCGAGTCGTCCATCGCCTCTGCTACCTCGAGCGGCTCCTCTCCGGCGAATCTCGCGAGCCCGGAGGCACCGAAGCAACGCAATCGCCATCTTCTTCACCGCCGGTCGCCGGACCTCTCCGTCGTCGATTCGCTGCAGCCAGGCCGTCCCCGAGCCTCCCGTGCTGATCTCCAGGACCGCCGTAAGATCTTCTTCGTTTCCCCCCTCCTTTTCTGCTCGTTCCCGTGCCGTAGCCGCCATCCCCGCAAGCACCAAGCTCCGGCCATCGCCATTGCCGGCGAACCTCACATCCCGGAGCTCTTCCGCTCGCTCCAATAGCTCCCGCGTGTGCTCCAGGTCCCCAGGGTCCCGACGCGCTCCTCTGCTCTCTGGCTAACGCGCTGCAGCCACCGCGCCGTGCTGGCCCGAGCTCCTGCCGCCGCCAAAGCCTCCGTGGTCGTCGTTCCTAGCCACCGCCCGCTCAACCACCCGCACCGCTGGACGCGGAGCACTCCAAGCTCTCCATAGAGCCTAGTTGCGCACCAAACCGCCGCCGAACGACGATTTCCGAAGCTCGCCGCCGTTTACTGTGGTCACCGGCGACTCATCGCCGGCGTATCTGACATGGCGACGTCATTAGCTGCTAATGGCCGTGCTAATCACCCCCTTGAGCCACTGACATGTGGGTCCCCGAGCCTAATTAGGTTAATCTAATTATCCTGCTTAAATTAGTGCTAATCTTGTGGGCCCCATGTGTCAGCATTGACTTTGGACAAGTCAGCGTTGACCGGCCCCACCTGTCAAACACCCAAACCAGCCCTGTGTCACTGACGTGTGGCCCCCACACGTCAGGTTTGACTCTGGGCGACTCAGTTGACCTGCTGACGTCATAATGATGTCAGGCTGACGCAGTAATGTTTCTGGATTTATTTTTATTCAGAAAATTCCAGAAAATTGTATAAACTTCTAAAATTCATAGAAATTCAACCGTAACTCCAAATTAAATAATTTATATATGAAAAATTATCAGAAAAATTCAAGGAATCCATCTGTACCATTTTCATGCATGTTAGAACAACTTATAGATGTTGTTTAGCACAAATCATATTAATGGCATTTAAATATCCACATATGGAGTTTGAGTTTGAATCTTGGATTCAAACCAACTTCATTTAAACTGGTTCTAGTTGCATTAGCACAAAACACAGCATATTGCCATGTCACATTCATGCATCATATTGTGCATTTCATTTGATTGTGTTTTTCCTCAGTTGCCGGTGATTGCCCCCCTTTCGATAGACGTGATACCGACGATGTGATCGATGACACCGATGAAGAGCTATATTATCTTCAGAAGTGCCAGGCAAGCAAAACCCCCTTGTTCATTCCGATAAAATCCCACTCTCTCGCTCCTGCTCTCATTTACTGCATTAGGACAACAACAACATATTTGTTACTTGCTGCGGTAGCTGAACCCTTTATCCTTTGCATGACCTGTCATTGCCACAGTAAATAGATGAAACCCACTAGCATGAGTAGGAGTTGTTTGAGCCCTGATGTGCCTACTCATTCATGCTTGTTTGTCATGCCTGCTACTGCTTAGAGTTGAGTCAGGTCTGATTCATCGGGGATGAATCAGAGGCGTGTGAACATGTCCTACTATGGGTGAACTAAGTGTGTGAACACGATTTGGTAAAGGTAGCGGTGAGAGGCCATGTAGGAGTACATGGTGGGTTGTCTCATTGCAGCCGTCCTCAGGAACTGAGTTCTGTGTTTGTGATCCATGACCAGTTACTACCACACATTGGGTTCCGGTAACTCGACCCCTCTCGACTTATTAATCAACATGATCTCTGTCCAGGAGTTGCGACTAGTTTCTGGTGTTTGTAGGTAGTGTTAGTAGTCTACCAAGTGGCACCCGGTACAGGTGGGCTTGGGACAGACTAGGCACAGTGGCCCGGTGTACCAAGTGGCACCCGGTTGGTGGGCTTGGGAACCCTGCACACATCGTTTGGGGCCGTAAGCGACACCCCGGCCGGATCTCCTTGCGGATGGAACCCGAATAGGCGATAAACCTGGACTAGAGACTTGTTCGGTTAGTCAGGTCGTGGCCGACTCCCTCGCCCGGCTTCTGCTTGAAGGTTGCCGAGGTACATGACGTGTACAGGGCGGTAAGTGGCGGGAGCGTGTGTGAAGAAGTACACCCCTACAGGTTTATCATTATCTATTCGAATAGCAGGATTCCTCGGATATGGAAACTTGGACCCCTTGCATAGTTCATAGACAAGTGGAAGTGGATACTCTAAAATATGCAAGATAAGCGTGAGTGCTGTGGATGGCGTTCTCGTAGGGAGACGGGAGCGAATCCATAGTGGTGTATTGATATGGTGAATATGTGGACTCGTGTGCGCCACCTCAAAAGAGTTATTTGCAGTCGTAGTTCAGGATAGCCACCGAGTCAAAGCTGGCTTGCTGCAGTTAAACTCCACCACCCCCTTTGTTGATAATGATGCATATGTAGTTAGATCTGATGTAAGTCTTGCTGGGTACATTTGTACTCACGTTGCTTAATTTATGTTTTTGCAGAGAGACTTCAGTCTCACTAGTAGTTCCATGTGGACTTCGACGTTTAGCTTGTTACCTCAGCTACGATCTTGTGCCCTCGGCATGATCTGGTAGATAGTCAGGCTTCTTAGCCTTTTTCATTTATAGATGTCTGTACTCAGACATGATAACTTCCGCTTGTGCTTTGACTTGTATGCTCTGAGTGTTGGGTCATGAGACCCATGATTGTAATATCTCGCTCCTCGGAGCCTATTGAATAAAAACTACAGAGTCGTAGAGTCATTTTGTGATGCCATGCTGTATTGCACATATCGAGCATATTGTGTGTATGTTATTGAAATGCTTGGTATGTGTGGGATCTGACTATCTAGTTGTTTATCTTTAGTAGCCTCTCTTACCGGGAAATGTCTCCTAGTGTTTCCACCGAGCCATGGTAGCTTGCTACTGCTCCGGAACACTTAGGCTGGCCGGCATGTGTCCTTCTTCATTCCTGTGTCTGTCCCTTCGGGGAAATGTCACGCGATGAATACCGGAGTCCTGTTAGCCCGCTACAGCCCGGTTCACCAGAGTCCTGCTAGCCCAGTGCTACAGCCTGGATTCACTCGCTGATGACCGACACGTTCGATGCTGGGTCATGGATGCCTGTCCCTGTAAGTTAGTGCCACTTTGGGTTCACGACTAGCCATGTCAGCCCGGGTTCTTTGTCATATGGATGCTAGCGACACTATAATATACGTGAGCCAAAAGGCGCAAACGGTCCCGGGCCAGGTAAGGTGGCACCCATGGGAATACCGTGCGTGAGGCCGCAAAGTGATATGATGTGTTACATGCTAGATCGGTGTGACTTAGGATCGGGGTCCTGACACAATAATAGTAGTATAGATGGACCATAAGTGGCACGCATTGGAAAGGGCCAAGATGCCGGCTAAAAAAAGGATGCTGTTGTAGACAAAAAAAGTACAACAGCTTGGCTTATGTATGTTAGTTGATATTATTGATCCATATACTCTATAAGTGTTTATATGTCTGTTAGTTCTGTAAATTCTTGGTTGATTGACTCGGTATTTGAATCTTGATACATCGCTTGTGTACATATCTAAATGGGAGTACACATTATGCTGCGTGTGACATTTGAGTTGGACATGAAGTGTTCCAAATATTCGAATTCACCTTAAAGTGAATTCTAGCTTCTGAATTTGAGTATCGGCATTTGTAAACCTTATTCATATATGACGGTGGAATACATCTTTGTCGTCCTTTTGAAGATATATAAAAACACACAGAATGATTTATAAAGATTCATATAGGAATACAAAATGGATTCGAATTTAGTTGCCAGGGTAAACGTGGATGCTTATTGTCCGAAAATTCGAAAGAAGCGGCAAAATGTCCACTCCCACGCCGGCTTCCCAAAGCCAAGTGTTTGGGAGATGGAAATTACTGTCTACCCATTACACGGACAATCCATTGGCCCAATTTCCACTGCTCTAAATAGGTGTAGGTTAGTAACTTCAATTAGACGTGACACGACCCGCCTCTGAGCCCATTCCGACACGGTGGGCATCAAACATGGGTGGCAAAACACATTTGATTCAAGCTCGTCCGAAAGACCTCTGTTTCTCCCTCCATTCCCCATTCATACACGGTGGGCGGCAAAACAAACTTGACTCCGCTGAAATCGATGTAGGCAAATATTTTCAATAGGGGCAGGTTTGTAACTTCACTCAGACGTGACACAACCGCCCTACCTGTCAGCCCCGTTCATACACCGTGGGTGCCAACCATGGGCGCCAACCACCCTCTCCTCGCCCAAAATTGCTCTAGGCAAGTATTGGCAAGATGCGAGATTATCGTCCTATCCCCAACTGACGAGACGTCCAAATTTTAAACGGGGGCTACGTTCGTAACTTTCCCATATTTTAGACAGGCACGTCCCAAAAACATGGTTCCCCGTTCCTCTCCCTCCATTTTCCATTCATACATTGTCCGCGCTAGAAAACCCCATTGCCACACCAGCCTCCGTCCGCCACCCCATCCATCTCCACCGTCCTCCACCACATCCATCGCCACCGTCCTCCACCATGCCGGAGCGCCTACCAAGACCGCGTCGTCCATTGCTATAGATGAACGTTTCTCATCCACGGCGACGGACCAATAGCCTTGCATCGCGTCCTCTCGCTTCGTCGGCGCCATCGTCCTCTTTGCCGAGGCCGCTCACACGACCTTCTCCACCCATCAAGCTAAACAAGCTTACTTGTTAAAATACGAATCTGATATTATTAAAATAGAGTTGTTTAATTGGTCAGCTAAATGTTCCTAAATTAGTTTCAAAAATGCATGTTCGCCGCTCGGGTGTGTATCTCTACAGGGTGCCCACGGTGGGTCGGCCCACCCTGGGATTCTGGGTCGTCCCGGGCCCTGATTCCCCTCTGTTCTGCTGCGCACTTCCAATCTCTACTCGCCCCCAGCCGCCTGCCTCGCTGGCGGCTTGCCGTCCCCGGACGGCATGACTCTAGGAGGAGACGCCGGACTAACAGGAGGCCAGGAGCCGTGTCGGTGTCAAAACCGGCGGATCTCGGGTAGGGGGTCCCGAACTGTGCGTCTAGGCGGATGGTAACAATAGACAAGGGACACGATGTTTTACCCAGGTTCGGGCCCTCTTGATGGAGGTAAAACCCTACGTCCTGCTTGCTTGATATTGATGATGTGGGAATTACAAGAGTAGATCTACCACGAGAACAAGGAGGCTAAACCCTAGAAGCTAGCCTATGGTATGATTGTTGTTCGTCCTATGGACTAAAGCCATCTGGTTTATATAGACACCGGAGAGGGCTAGGGTTACACAGAGTCGGTTACAATGGTAGGAGATCTACATATCCATATTGCCAAGCTTGCCTTCCACGCCAAGGAAAGTCCCATCCGGACACGGGACGAAGTCTTCAATCTTGTATCTTCATAGTCTTGGAGTCATGCCGATGATGATAGTTCGGCTATCCGGACACCCCGTAGTCCATGACTCCCTCAGTAGCCCCTGAACCAGGCTTCAATGACGACGAGTCCGGCGTGCATATTGTCTTCGGCATTGCAAGGCGGGTTCCTTCTCCGAATAATTTATAGAAGATTGTGAACACCACGCTAGTGTCCGGCTCTGCAAAATAAATTCCACATACCACCGTAGAGAGAATAATATTTACACAAGTTCAATCTGCTGACGTATTTTGTGGCGTGACGTCACACCACTACCAAGCCTTTACTCGAATTGTTTTTATTGTACCACCTCAGCGCGTTTAGCGAAGCGGTTTCCTTGGCACGTCTTGTCGAAGCAGAGATCGTGTTCCCCTTATTCCGGGATTCCCATCAATACGGACGTGGGTAACCCAACCGCACCATTGATTGCGGCGCTTGCGAGATAAGCGAGTTTTATCAGGCCGGTGGGGACGCATGTTTTCGTCCGCCCATATAAGGGGATAAAGATCCAACCCTTTTACCTACGCCTTCTTCCTCCTTTGCTTATCCATCTCCGCGAACTCAAGCTCCAGCGCCCAAGTCCGCACATCTCACCTCAACCTTCTCCAACTATGTCCGGAGCGGGAGGGAAGTGGATGGCCTCCTCCGTTACGGAGGGGCACATCCAGAAGTTGTGCAGCGCCAGCTATCTATCTAGCGACATCACGCACCGGCTCCTCGACGAGGGGGAGCTCATCCCCACCCCCAGGCCCCATGAGAGGGTAGTATTTCTTTCCCATTTCCTCCGCGGACTAGGCTTCCCACTCCATCCCTTTGTCTGGGGGCTCATGTTCTACTACGGCCTGGATTTCCATGATCTGGCCCCGAATTTCATCCTCAATATCTCGGCGTTTATCGTCGTGTGTGAGGCCTTCCTCTGCATCCAGCCCCACTTCGGCTTGTGGCTCAAGACCTTCAGTGTCAAGCCGAAGGTTGTAAAGGGCAGCCAAGCAGAGTGCGGAGGCGCCATGGTGGGCAAGATGCCCAACGTTACTTGGCTCGAGGGCACCTTCGTGGAAACCATTAAGGGGTGGCAATCGGGGTGGTTCTACATCACCGAGCCGCGTGACCCTGAATGGGCAGCGGCCCCCGAATTCAGATCTGGCATCCCCATACGGCTCACCTCCTGGAAAGAGAGTGGCCGGACATGGGGCGATTCGGAGGAGCTGACCGGACTTCAAGCCTACATCCAAAAGCTAGTGAACAATAAGCTCAAGCTTGTCAACGTAGTCCAGGTCATGCTCATCCGCCGGATTCTCCCGTGCCAACAACGGGACTTCAATATGTGGGAGTTCGATCCGGCGCAACACCAGACTTTGAGCGGGCTCTTCGACACTACGTACGAAGAGGCCTGGAGGGTGTAGTTTAAGGGCGCCGAGGCTCCCGCATCCGCTACCGAAGATCGCGGATTCAACTCGCAGCATCCGGCTAGCGAGGTAAGCGATTTCGCCCTTTACGGGACACTTGTTTTCCATAGTTTGACTCTATGCGGGATCTAAACTCCCCCTCCTTTGACAGGACTGGCTGAAGAAGGCCGAACAGACTATCTGTCCGGCCCCATTGCCAGAAGACCCAGCGAACGCCCGCTTAACGGGGCTGCTGGCTCCGGCACCCCACGTGGTGCCGGAGAAGAAGGCCAAGAAGAAGGCCACGGGCACTCGAAAGAGTTCCCGTTTTCAGGTGTCATCGGACGATGACTCTGAGGCAGACTCCTCCCACAAAGGCGAGGAGGAGAAGAAGGAGGCCTCTCCCCCAGCAGGGGGAGGGAAGAAAAGGAAGGCCTCCCCAACGAGGGAGGACGAAGGGTCCAAGAAGGGAAGGACTCTTCCCCCGGACTGCTCTGCCAATGCCGGTGATGACTACGAGGATTGGCCTCCAAGGGTCAAGCCCCTGGCGAGATCGTAAGTATCCGGACTCCCGAATAACTTCATGGTTTTTCTTTTCGCCACATGGTGTCTTTCTAATGCTGCATACTACCCTGCAGTCCGCCCAAGGATGATCTTCCCGCTTCGTCGAGCGGGTCCTTGGGTGCGTCGGATATGGATTCTCTTCCGACCGCCTCCACCCCCCATGATGCGGACGATGACGATGCGGGTGCCAGGAGGAGGAGGCCCCGGAGGTGCCGCAGGGCAACCTCCCGGACTTTGCACCGGACTCCGCCCCGGAACCTGTAGTGGCTCCGGAGTCCGGCGGGCGGCCCCTTCGTAAGAAGGGCAAGACATGACGCCGGTGGCCTCCGTCCAACCGGAGGTGCCGGATAGCTTGCTGGAGGTGCTCAACGGCGCCTCCATCGAAGAGGAACACCGCACTGTCACGAGTGCGGTGATTCAGAAGGTTCAGCTCGCCAAGAGCGGGCTGACCGAAGCCTGCAGCAGCCTTCTAACAGGCTTTGAGGTAAGAATTTTGATATATGTAAAATAGTACCGCATAGACAGTAGCCCCTGATGCTCGGTTCGGTATTCGGAAAGAAAAGCCGGACTGAGGATCTAAAAAGATATACGCAGGAGTCATTAAAAAATATGTCAATATGGGATTGCAGGCTGTGCTGCTGACCTCTGCCGCCCTGACTGCGGAGGTCAATACTTTGAAGCAAAGCCTCGAGCGGTCCGAGAACGAGCCCGGCCGTGCCAAGAAGCAGCTCGAGGGTAAGGAAGGTGAGTAACACCTTATTAAAATTGTACCTTACAGAAAATGATTTGGTTGCAAGAAGGATGACAAGGATGACATGGGTATTGCAGGGGCCACGAACGAGGTGGCAACCCTGAAGGAGGCGGTGTCTGCGGCCGAACGTAATGCGGCCGCGGAGCACACCAAGCGAGAGAAGCAGGAGGCGCGAGTGGCGGAGGTACAGCAAGAGCTCCAGGCTCTCGTGGAAAAACATGAGAGTTTGGAGCGTGACTCGAAGACTCGAGAGTCTGAACTTGCATCGGCTCTTGAGAGTGCCAAAGCCGCTAAGGCCGAAGCCTACAAGGCCCTCCAGGAAATCGAAGCGTTGAAGAAAATAGCGGCGGGTAAGGCATTTTTCATGCAAAGTAAGCATGTGAGGTTGAATTACCTATCACTTACCCGAATTCGGAGCTCTCCAGGAGCGTTCGCAGATCTGCCCCACAGCGTGTCCGATGCTGCCGCTTACTATAGGGCCGAGTAGGGGAGCTCGATGGAGAAGGTCTTCTGGTCTCAGTATGCTGAGGCCGGACATCTGGTGCCCCTTAGCGACCAGCTGAAGCAGCTGGTCGAGCTCCACAAGGTGGCCGAACAAGCCATGAAGGGCCTCATAGTTCGGCTGTGGCCTAAGGAGGCCATGCCTGGGAGCTACTTCGGCCTGGTGCGGCGGCTGGTGGATGCGTGTCCATGGGTTGAAGTCATCAAGCACTCCGCCTGCATTGAAGGTGCCCGTCAGGCCCTTGCCCGCGCAAAGGTGCAATGGGGCAAGATGGATGCTGAGAAGCTTGTGACAGACGCGCCACCGCCGGGCAAGGAGTATCGCACGCCCGAGATGTATTATAAGAGTGTCCTGAAGGGTGTCCGCATTATTGCGGGTGAGTGCTCCAACGATGTAATATTTTAGTAGACTCGCATTTTGTTATCCTGTGCGCTGAATTCAAACTTTGTTCATATGCGCTAAGCAACGCTTGTTAATTTAAAATATTACCTTCAGTGTGACCGTTTATCAAATCTAAGAGATGGCAAGTCGTCGGCTTCAGCCCCCATGCCACGAGTGCTGGGGTGTTCGGGATAAATTTGAGCACTCTTGTTCCCATTTTTGGGTCCATCTAGGGAGGCGCTCAACACAACGAACAAGGCAACCGGACTTATAATGCTTGAACACTCTCACTTAGCCATATAATTCTATAATTTTAAATTTCGCGAAGCCCCTAGTGTTTGGAAGGCGGAATTTGGGGCGCTATCCACGCCTGGGCCGGACAAAGCCGGTTCCTCGCTCTAAGCGGCATAAGTCTTTAGGGACTCAAAAAAACCTCTCGAACAGCGACCGGCTCTCGCCTCATCATGACGGTCAGTTTTAGCTTTCTCCACTGAGGCGCTCGCCCAGCTCAACTGGGGCGCAATCGCAGTGGTTCTCCCAATGCTACCTTAGCCGATATAACGGAACATAAGGTACCAAAACATGGGAGCCGGGCAAACCCAACTATTGACCCAAGACATGATTCGGAGCCGATGCATATAATGCTATAAGTTCGGGGTGCCGCACTTGTGAAAGTGTTCGGACTTATCACACCATGATGCGGGAAGCATAAGCCCCTGGTGTATTTAGCCGTACCAAAGTGTACGGATGCAAAATGTCATATATGTATAAGAAAGAAATGCAATTATAAGCAAAAAGGTGCTGCATTGTTTATTCAAGAAATACTGCTGTGAATGCAGAATGATACAAATGGTGCGATAAGCAAGGGATGGGACTATTAAACATGTCCCCCTCCAGGGGTAGGCTGCGGAATGGTGTATAAAACAGAATTAATGCTCGTAATGGAGATCACCTGGATATTCGTCGTAGCCTTTCTCCTTCCCTGGCTGTTGCATCGTGAGTTCGGTAGGTCTACTGCCGGACAGGGCCTCTGTTAACGGTGTCCTGTGGGCGAAAAAATAAAAAGAGAGAAAAAAAAGAACGACACACTTGAGAGCCCCTAGTGTGGTTAAGCCGAATTCTGGGCCTATCGTGGTCATGCCCCTCCCCATATGCCCATGGTATCTCCAGAGCGTAATGATGTACGCGAAGGACTTGTCTTGAAATTTTGCAGGGGCTGGGGTTGGGGCCGTATTGCTACGCGTGCTCGGAACGTGTCAGGTGGTCTTGTTGTAGGTTACTCCGGGTGCGTTTAGCCGTGTCCGGCCGCTTAACGGTCGAACTTGAGAATTGCCTTAAGAGGCTGCACTGTACTTCTACCGCGAGAGCCGCTGTATGTTCCTCCGTTCGGAGAGAGCGTTCAGTGTTTCTGTTGACCGTGATGACTCCTCGAGGGCCTGGCATCTTGAGCTTGAGGTATGCGTAGTGCGGCACCGCGTTGAAGTTTGCAAATGCGGTACGTCCGAGCAGAGCATTATAGCCTCTGCGGAACGGAACTATGTCGAAGATTAACTCCTCGCTTCGGAAGTTATCCGGGGATCCGAAGACCACTTCCAGTGTAACTGAGCCTGTACAATTGGCCTCTACACCTGGTATGACGCCTTTAAAGGTCGTCTTTGTAGGTTTAATCCTTGAGGGGTCTATGCCCATTTTGCGCACTGCATCCTGATAAAGCAGGTTCAGGCTGCTGCCGCCGTCCATCAGGACTCTGGTGAGGTGAAATCCATCGATGATTGGGTCTAAAACCAATGCGGCGAATCTGCCATGGCGGATGCTGGTGGGGTGGTCCCTTCGATCAAAAGTGATCGGGCAGGAGGACCATGGCTTGAACTTCGGGGCAACTGGCTCCATCGCGTATACATCCCTGAGTGCATGCTTCCGCTCCCTTTTGGGTATGTGGGTTGCGTATATCATGTTCACCGTCCGCACTTGCGGGGGGAAACCCTTCTGTCCTCTATTGTTTGGCGGTCGGGTCTCTTCCTCGTCATCGCAATGCAGCCCCTTGTCGTTGTTTTCGGCAATTAACTTGCCTGTCTGCTTGAATACCCAACAGTCCCTGTTGGTGTGGTTAGCTAGCTTTTTGGGGGTGCTGTGTATCTGGCACGAGCGGTCGAGTATTCGGTCCAAATTGGACGGACCCGGAGTAGTTCTTTTGAATGGCTCTTTCCGCTGACCGGGTTTAGAGCCTCTGAATCCAGCATTGACTGCCGTATCCTCACTATTGTCGCCGTTAATGCAGCGTTTGTTTTTGTTGCGACACGACCTGCCATTGCGGTCCTTGATATTCGGACTACCAGAATTTTTGCTGAGGTTGTTGCTGCGGGATAGCCAGCTGTCCTCACCCGTGCAGAAGCGGGTCATAAGTGATGTGAGGGCTGCCATGGATTTCGGCTTTTCTTGTCCTAGGTGCCGGGCAAGCCACTCGCCGCGGATGTTATGTTTGAAGGCCACGAGGGCCTCCGCATCCGGACAGTCGATGATTTGATTTTTCTTAGTTAGGAACCGTGTCCAGAATTGTCTGGCCGATTCGTCTGGCTGCTGAATTATATGTCTTAGGTCGTCAGCGTCTGGTGGTCGCACATACGTGCCTTGGAAGTTATCGAGGAATGCGGCTTCCAGGTCTTCCCAACTCCCAATTGACTCTGCTGGCAAGCTGTTAAGCCAATGCGGGCTGGTCCTTTAAGCTTGAGTGGGAGGTATTTGATGGCGTGAAGATCATCACCGCGGGCCATGTGGATATGAAGGAGATAGTCTTCGATCCAAACCGCAGGGTCTGTTGTGCCATCATAAGATTCAATATTCACGGGTTTAAACCCTTCGGGGATTTGATGATCCATTACTTCATCTGTGAAGCATAGTGGGTGTGCGGCGCCTCTGTATTGGGCGATATCACGACGAAGTTCAAAAGAGCTTTGTCTACTGTGTGTTTGGCCCGGCCGGACTTACTGTGTCCGGCGCGACGGTTGTCGTCACGTATCATGGGGCGCCCACGCGATCCATAGATCGATCTTGATTGTCTTGCCTTATCCTCCAATATATCTCGCAAGTCCAGAGTGTTCCCCTGTGGCCTTGTGCTTTTCAAGCGATACCGGGGTACGGTTCTAGTGGGGGGCCTAGAGGCCTCTCTGTCACGGCCACGGGGTGGTCGGTCAGCCGTATTGTCCGCTGGTGATGCAGGTTCATATGCCTTCTCCTCTAATCAGGGGAGCAACTTGCGTTTAGGGTAGCTTTTGGAGGGGCGTTTGAGCTCATGCTCTTCGACCGCAAGGACTTCAGTCCATCTGTCGGCTAGCAGATCTTGATCAGCTCTAAGCTGCTGCTGCTTTTTCTTGAGGCTGTTTGCCGTGGCCATAAGCCTGCGTTCAAAACGCTCTTGTTCGACGGGATCCTCAGGCATGACGAATTCGTCGTCGTCGAGGCTTGCCTCGTCTCCGGAGGGAGGCATGTAATCCTCTACCTCTTCGTCTGCTGCTCTCTCATGAGGGCTGGCATCTCCATCCTCCTGTGTTGAATCTTGCTGGAGGGGGTTGTCTTCGGCACTGTCTGGGGTGTTATTATCTTCGGTGCTGGAATCTCCATTCTTGCTGTGGCGGGATTTAGAGCGGCGCCGCTGACGCTAGCGCTTGGGCTGTTTTTTGGAGGGGTCATCCTCCGCTGTTCCTTCGCCATTCCCATCCTTTGGGATATCCACCATGTATATGTCATATGATGAGGTGGCTTTCCAGTGCCCAGTAGGCGCTGGTTCTTGGTCGTCTCCGGCATCGTCGTCCATACCGTCGATGTCTTCGGAGTCGAAGTCTAGCATGTCGGTTAGATCGTCGACAGTGGCTGCTAAGTGGGTGGTGGGTGGGCTTTGAATTTCTTCGTCGTCCGCACCCCAACCGTCCTGACCGCAGTCCGGCCAGGGCTCTCCTGATAACGAGAGATACTTTAGCGAACTCAAGATGTCGCCGAAAGGTGAGTGTTGAAAGATGTCCGCAGCGGTGAATTCCATGATCGGCGCCCAATCGGATTCGATTGGAGGGGGCGCGGGAGGTTCAGAGTCTGGCGAGGAGTCTGGCACCTCGGAGTCACGAGCTTCATGAGGGACAAGGTCAGTGTTTGGCTCCATCGCCGTAGAGGTTGCAGCCCCCGAGGCGGTGTCTAGCCACCCGTCCTCGATCTGCGCAGCCGGCTCTGAATTGAGGATCGGAGCGGACTCGTTTGCGGCCTCCAGGGCACTGTCCGGCTGCAGAGCTAAATCATGCCCATCATGATAGTGCGGTGCGCTCGACTGTGGCTCGAATCCATCAAAGATCAAGTCTCCAGGGCACTGTCCGGCTGCAGAGCTAAATCATGTCCATCGTGACAGTGCGGTTCGCTCGACTGTGGCTCGAATCCATCAAAGATCAAGTCTCCGCAGATGTCAGCCGTGAAGTTCAAACTTCCAAATCTGACCTGACGGCCAGGGGCGTAGCTTTCGATCTGCTCCAGATGGCCAAGCGAATTGGCCTGCAGTGCAAAGCCGCCGAATACGAAGATCTGTCCGGGGAGAAAGGTCTTACCCTGGACTGTGTCATTGTTGATGATCGAAGAAGCCATCGAGCCTATCGGTGACGGCACAGAGGAACTCTCAATGAAAGCACCAATGTCGATGTCAAAACCGGCGGATCTCGGGTAGGGGGTCCCGAACTGTGCGTCTAGGCGGATGGTAACAGGAGACAAGGGACACGATGTTTTACCCAGGTTCGGGCCCTCTTGATGGAGGTAAAACCCTACGTCCTGCTTGATTGATATTGATGATGTGGGTATTACAAGAGTAGATCTACCACGAGATCAAGGAGGCTAAACCCTAGAAGCTAGCCTATGGTATGATTGTTGTTCGTCCTATGGACTAAAGCCATCCGGTTTATATAGACACCGGAGAGGGCTAGGGTTACACAGAGTCGGTTACAATGGTAGGAGATCTACATATCCGTATTGCCAAGCTTGCCTTCCACGCCAAGGAAAGTCCCATCCGGACACGGGACGAAGTCTTCAATCTTGTATCTTCATAGTCTTGGAGTCCGACCGATGATGATAGTTTGGCTATTCGGACACCCTCTAGTCCAGGACTCCCTCAAGCCGCTCGCCCAACAGCGTCACCGCTGCCAGGGCGCGCCGTCATGCCTACCTTCCCATTCTGTTCAGGGCTCAGGCGTGCAGCACCCACCAAGCCAACCCGATTTATCCTGAGATACGTCATCAACACTCAACAACCACTCCTCATCACCCATTTTCTAATTGATTCATTACTCATTAGGCAGGACTGTCATTAGGGTTTGTTGTGTGCTCAGTGCTACCTACACTTAATAGTTCAGATGTATTTCGGTAATCTTTAGTACCTCTAAAGTTCACAGGGTTTTCAAAATTTCGGCCCTCGGAACATACACTAGTCATTTTGGATTGTTGGTCGTAGTTACATTGACCCAGATTACTACTGCAAGCCAGGTTTGTTGACTATTTTACTTGTCTTTCTTACTCATTCGATATAATATCCAATTATTCACGTTGATTAGTTGCAAACAATAAGTGCTAGACAAACTTCTTCATTCGGATTTTGGATGGTCTCTTACTGCAGTTACAATTCTGCATACTTGTCCTAGTAAGCTCGCAAGTAAATGATTGATTCACTACATCTATGCTTGCCTTGTCATATTTGTTGTCAATATTCTTTTAGGGTGGACCACCCTATTTCTAAATACTAGAACTGTAGGCATGAGTGAATTGTATTTCTCTATGTGATCTCTTCTATCATGCGTGGGCAACGTACACTACATTGTATAGAAAGAAAGTGTCATTTCCAGCTTTTACATAGGTTTCGATCTTTTACATGGAATACAATCTGCCTACTTGCTTTGTGTCGCACTACCAATACTCCACTCTTGAAGCTAAACATTATGCCACTCATAATTTCTTAGTTTATTTGTTCAAATACGAATTTCATACGATTCTAATGTTCCTACTTCAGTTTTGAAAGGTGTGTCTGCCTGTTATAGAGACATAAGGGGTTTGTATTTCTGTGTGTGGTCTGGTTAGCATGGTTGGGGAGGTGAACTTTGCATATGCAGGGATTTATAGGGAGACACTCTTCGAGTTGAATCCGCAATGCATTCCATAGATAACCTAACTACTTTTTATGTTTTCATGAATCTCAGATTCTGAACAGCATCATAATGATTATGAGCTTGCGCGCATGAAAAGAATAAAGCAGAACAATGCCATGGCTGTCAAACTTGGCATTAAGGGACTGAAATCAAGTCTGGATGAAATGCAATGCAAACGCTCTCCACCTACAGATTCATGCTCAGAATATGATCCTAACAGTGATTCTGAGCTAGAGGGAGACCTAAGTCAATGTAGCTCCCTAGTGGAGGAGTCAGAGGAATATGCCTGTAACATCCCAAATTTTCAATTTGGAATGTTATACATTATATCATCATTGCATATCATATTTTATTGCATTTTGGCTTGATCCTAGAAATTCTATGCAACTCAAGGACCCACGGGGAGAGTTGGGGATTTCGTTATTTTCATATTTGAGTTTTCTCAAATTTTGAAAAGAGGATCATTTGATTTTAGTTATTTTATCTTCGTATATTTCAATTATAAAAATAAGAGAGATGGAATAAAAGGACTTTCCCAAAATAAAGAAATATTGGAGATTTAATATTAAAATCAAATAAGATTTTATTTCGGAGTTTTATTGCTATTTTATTTGAATTAGGAAAATTGCGTGTTTTTCAAATTGCATTTTAGGCCCAAATAAATGGTCATCTTGTCTGACTTATTTTTAGAGGACGGGGAAAATTTATTTCAGGATTTTTGGAGTCCGTTTAGTATTTCTTTTCTTTCTTTTTCTGCATGTCGGAATTATTTAAAAAAAGGAAACCGACTTCGGGCCATACCCGAGCGGGACTCCTCGGGCCGACCCTTACAAGCCGCCACCCCCGGCGCCCCAGCCCACCCAGCCGCCCTGCCCTGAAACCCTAAACCTAGCCAGCCGCCGCCGCCGCCATTGCCGTCTCCCCACGTCGCCGTTGGAGCCGCCGCCGACCCCGCCGCCCGTCCCGCCGCCGAAGCCGCCGCCTGTCCCGCCTAGAGTTTTGTCTCGAAACCCCCTTTCCGTTTAACCAACTTAAACAAGTTTTTTCTACTGTAAAACTTGACTTAGGTCCAGATTAGTTAACGAAGCTTTTTTCGTTCGCCGTTTGAGTTTCGTTGCTTCGTTTGGTTTGATTCTTTTTGCAAACCAGAGTTCTTAAGTTGTACTTTCTGGTTAGATCTCTTATTTGAGTTTTACATGTGCATTATATGAGTGCTTATTGTATGTTTATTTGTTTGCGATAGAGTACCCGGAGTGCGCAGCTTGCTACTACGAGTCTCTAGGTTTCACGGATCATCAGCAAGGCAAGTAACACTTTGATCATACCTCTTTACTACCCAGTTTTATTGCATTAGATCAATCCTCAAACAATTGCATGGTTAGGATTTGATTAATATGTGGGTTTTGGGAAGTAGATGAGGTAGTACCTATTGTCTTGTTTATTATCAAACCTTTGGGAGTTACTTCTATGTTTGCTTATATTGCTATGCTATGCTAGTAGACGTGGATTGGGTGAGTGTATCCATGACATATGTGAGATTGTTAATTGGTGCTTAACTTAAGGTGGCAACTTTAATACACATCTGGGTGGATTGAGGCACCTGGGGAACCCAGTGTTGTCTGTATTTTTGGAAATCCCGGGGTACCATGTGATTCTCCTATGGACCACCACCCAGGATCAAAGTGATCATGATCTAGCATAGTTGATTAAGTCATGTGAACTCTTACAGTGCTAGACTAGCAGATGTAGGGGAAAGTAGGTGTAACTATGTACCCATCGTAAGGTGCAAACGCTTCTAAAAGACTATGTCTCGATCATCCGTTTCGCAAACACCATGTAGTGCGAGAACTCCAACGGAGGAGATCGAGTCTTGCGGGGAAAAGTGCACAAACCTCTGCAGAGTGTATAAGCTAATCATGGTTAGCCATGTCACCGGTTATGGACGTTTTGAGTATCTAGTACTTGGATTATCATGTGAATCTCATCATGTTACTTAAATAAATTCTGTTTATGTTTAATGATGATGCTTAATTGGGATTGAGTTGGGTGAACCTTCTCAATGTTTAACTGCCACCATGATAGTTTAATAAATTATATTCCTTTGTTGTCGGCAAAAAATTGGCTTTATGCAAAACTGTAACCATAGAGCTTTCCACCAACCATATATGCATGTAGTGGTAACATTATTCTGTTCATTACTCTCTATGTGTTACATTGCCAGCATATTCCATGTGCTGACCCGTTTTCGGGCTGCAACGTTCATGTTGCAGACTTTTCAGACGAGGAGTAAGGTGCCTTAGGTCGTGATCTTTCACTCAGTGATGCCGTTGGAGTTCATGGACTCACTTTATCTTCCAAGCCTTTCGCTGTTATCGTTATTAGATGGCCTTAAGCCATATTTATTATAGTAAGTTCTCTCTTGAGACATTCGATGTAATAAGTGTGTGATTGCTACTCTGTTATAAATCCTTCAAGTACTGTGCGTGTCAGCATTACTAATCTTGGGATGACACTGATGCACAGAGATCAGACTGTTTGAGGTCTGGTCGCTACAAGATGGTATCAGAGCACACGCTGACTATAGGACACGACCACTAAGCTAAAGCCCTAGATCACTACTCTCTTCTCATTTCTGACTCCTCTCCTTTTCTACTCTTTAGGATGGCGGCTGCAAGGAACAAGTTCGCGCAACTGGATGAAGATACACCTTTTGGACGCCACTTGAAGGAAGTCACTAGATACCTGAACATCGGACTACCAAGCTACACCGGGACCTACATCGCCTCTTTAATAGAAGAGGAGCATTCAATGATTCAAGTTCAAGTTCCAGGAAGGACGTTCATGCCAGTCATTGAGCCCATAGAGTTTTCCTTTGATGCACCAACCTGGAGTCTAGGAAAGAGCATGGCAACCCACATCATCATGGGACGCATTGGAGAAGTTTATGACAAGGATCTCAAGGATACTATCTACCTGATTTGTGGGCGCTGAGATGAGCAATGGGGGATGATCAGCACCAGGAAGGATAGATCAATTGCAGCCTTCATCCAGGAGTTAAACCAGCACATTCGATGCCAGGAGAACCAGATGTGCGCAGGCATGATAGATCTGAAGAAGGCTATGACCAGGATCACGGAACTGGAAGAAGAACTCAAGTCTACACGTGATGGATATGAGGAGGAAATAACGACACTCGTGGAGAAGAATGATGATCTGAAGAAGAAGCTAAAATTCTTCATGGGATTCCCCGCGACTGGAGGAGAAGATGATGATTGCACTTGCCTGGAGAACTACATCATCATCAACGACACCGACTCGGACCCAGATGATAGCGATGATGACTATGTTGATGAAGCTGGAGCAGATATCATGGAGTCCTCGACCGATCAATTTTCCTAGTCAACCACCATAACAGTAGTAGTATTCCCCCATGTATATAGTATAGTCCGAGCACTTTTGTAACGATAGCTAGACCGTTGTATGCCCTTGTTTGAATTGATTGAAGTGATATGATTGTGTTTGTCTCATGTGCATATGGGTAGTGTTTTTCTCTCTAGACCTCATTATATTCTGTATTCTCATCTTTTCTAAACCCTCAGATGCCCCCGAGACGTGACAATGGATTTGCTTTCCCACCGGAGCTCACTCAGTTGATCCAGCAGCAGAATGTATTGATGCGGATACTAGTCCAGAACCAGAATCAGGGGAACAACAACAACAACAACAACAACAACAACAACAACAAAAACAACAAAACAACAAAAACAACAACAAAAACAACTACAACCCACCACCGCCACCACCTGTTGACCACTTAGCCCGATTCTTGAGGCTGAATCCGCCGGTGTTCTCCAGTAGCACCGAGCCGATAGTTGCAGATGATTGGCTCCGCAAGATGGGAAAGAGAGTTGACCACTGCAGGATGCACAGATGCGGAGAAAGTGCGTTTTTCCGCACATCAGCTTGATGGACCCGCAGCATCATGGTGGGAGAATTTCACAACCACTTACCCCATCGACACTGTCACATGGGACCAGTTTCAGTAGGCTTTCTGTACTGCTCATGTTTCAGTAGGAGCTATGGACAGGAAGAAGCATGAGTTTCACAACTTGCGCCAAGGAGGACGTACTGTTGGCCAGTATGTGGATGACTTTAGTAAGCTAGCACGTTATGCACCAGATGACGTTGCTACGGATGCACCTAAGCAGGAGAAGTTTCTGAAAGGACTGAATGATGAGCTAAGCATGTAGTTGATGGTGGAAACCTTCAACAACTACCAGGAGTTGGTAGATAGAGCTCTCATGATTGAAGGGAAGCAGCAGCAGATTGACAACCGCAAGAGGAAGTATGGACAAGGGAAGTACAATTCTGGAGCTCAGTAGAAGCCTTGTTTTACCCCAAATCTCGAGGGCGAGATTCACCTTAAGGGGGGTAGGTTTGTAACATCCCAAATTTTCAATTTCGAATGTTATACATTAGATCATCATTGCATATCATATTTTATTGCATTTTGGCTTTATCCTAGAAATTGTACGCAACTCAAGGACCCACGGAGAGAGTTGGGGATTTCGTTATTTTCATATTTGAATTTTCTCAAATTTTTAAAAGAGGATCATTTGATTTTAGTTATTTTATCTTCATATATTTCAACTATAAAAATAAGAGAGAGGGAATAAAATGACTTTCCCAAAATAAATAAATATTGGAGATTTAATATTAAAATCAAATAAAATTTTATTTTAGAGTTTTATTTCTATTTTATTTGAATTAGGAAAAATGCGCGTTTTTCAAATTGCATTTTAGGCCCAAGTAAATGTTCATCTTGTCCGGCTTATTTTTAGAGGATGGGGAAAATTTATTTCGGGATTTTTGGAGTCCATTTAGTATTTCTTTCCTTTCCTTTTCTGCATGTTGGAATTATTTTAGGAAAAAGGAAACCAACTTCGGGTCGTACCCATCATCTCCAACTAGAATTGGGGTAATATATATATATATATATATATATATATATATATATATAGGGGTATAGATATAGATATGTGATGCGAAAGGCACCCATCATGTCCAACTAGAATAGTGTGTCCATGCACGGATGCGACGTGTCCAAATGATGTCTGCCATCGGTATCTCAAATTCAAATCAGTCTGACCTTGTTCAATGTGTATACAATACAACATGCTCGTTTCCAAACCACACCGTGCAGATCTCCGTTATATTCATGCATGCACGGGTTTCAAACATCAGGATCTCTTATTCAAATATTTGAATTCAACTTTACATTGATTATGACCTCACCTAGTCTTTTACACCCACACAGTCGTCTTCTCTTTATAATTGTACCACTAACTCTCTCTCGTGCATGCATGCACACACACTACCAGTCGGCATTATCCATCACACACATGCAATCTTTTTCTTCAGGTCGGTCTCCCATGAAGGCACACACCCACACACATCCCCCTCTCCATCATATCGGGCATTCTTTATATCTCACTCATGCATGCGCAACGATCAATGTTCCTCTATGTATGTGTGTATATAGCTCGGTCTTTCATAGTTTTCCACACAAACCGATCAATCGATATATCCAGTGAGGTCTCACCCTCTTTCCCACGTCTAGATCGATCAATCTATACCTCTCTATATAGGATTAACATATATAGCTAATACACCCACATTAATTATATATCCAACGTCCCCCTCTCATCATCCATGCCTTCCGCTTCATCTCTCAGGCGTGCGCGCAATGGCGAAGACAGAGGGCAGTAAGGGCCCTGCCCCCCCCCCCCCAACATCACTATATATCGAGGCTAATATGAATGTGATCATTAGACAATTGCTGCTAAAAATTGTTTAAGTTCATGAATTGACCCTCCTCATAAAGGATTAGCAATGCTTGGCCCCCTAGCTCATTTATTTTTCATGGCTCCGCCACCGTGCACAACAGCGCACGTTCTCGCCCCCTCTCTCTAAATATCGATCTCGCACTTGTGCATTCCTTCATAGTCTCCCTCCACTCGGCCCCTCGCACCATCTTCTAGCCCCCCACCGGATTTTGCCACATGTACAATCTAGCAGACTCTATGGTTGAACTTAAGCATAATGCACAAACCTCAAAACAACAGTGGTTCTCTTTTGTTCTAGAATCTTCCGTCTCATAACTGCCCAAACTTTTTTTCTAGTTGAATTGCCATTATTTGTTTTTACTTTATGCTTTACAACGCACAATTCCATGAATCATAAAATAGATTAAGGGCTTCTTTGATTCAAAGGATTCTCAAAGGAATTTTGGAGGATTCTAATAATTAGGAATTTTTCTTATCTTGGTTGTTTGATTCGTAGGATTGTAAACCATAGGAATTTTTCCATATGATTCATTTGCACTACATTTCATAGGAAACATCGCATCCATTCAAACCTCTTTGAAAGAATTCTGCGTTTTTTCTATGCACAATCAAACACTCGTACAATCCTGTAGGATTCAAGACGACATTCCACTATAATCCCATGTTTTTCCTATTCCCGCCTTTTGGAAATCCTACGAATCCAAGAGGCCCTAGCTTTTTTTATAAAAACTAATTGATTTTGAATGAGATGAACTATAAGAATTAAACCAAGGTCTACATCAGGCATATATGACTCAGAGCTTACATGCTATAGTTTGGTATTTATTCATAATTTGGTTGCAAAATCTGATGTGTGCAATGCACGTGTACCATATTAGTACTTCGAGTATGTGCAAAACACGTAAATTAGAATTCCAATGGCACGCTACACAGTGTCTCTCTTACAGTTCATGAAGCCACGTGGCACATGTGGAGGCGTTGTCGCGACCTCCTTGCGTGGATTGATCACAGTGATGTGCTGCTGGTTCCAGAAGAATGTACTCGTCCCCCCTGAGCCGTACTGGCGGTACATGCACGAAGCGAAGTTGTGCATGCACGCACTCATTCCCTCGCACGCACTCGCGGGTATCTGGGCGGACACAATTTTGTACCAAGATCCACCCCATGTGATAATTTGACGCGTGTAAAGTCGTTCACTTCATTGATGGTCAATTAATACATCGCATGCAAATTGAGTGGACTTGAGGGCGGAAGAAAGACATTATTACTCCACTACGCGCATGCGAGTAGTTAAATCATGGGTTGCTAGTAGTACTCCCATTGGTCTCCTTCATATTTTGTGCCAATTTTTGACAGTAACATAATATTTACGCATTTGAGCAGTGTAGTCTACTTGAAATTTATGTGCCGCTAAACTCATCGGGAGCCATTTCGGGCCTCGAAACCAAAACCATCAATTAATCTTTACCTTGTTCCCATCACATTCGAAAGCCTGCTCACACCTACTAGTACGTACCAAACCTGAACGTGTTCCCACTATGCAGGTATTAGTACTTGTGATAGTACTTAGGTTATAAAAAGGGGAACTACTAACCAAAAATTACTCTAACTTTCCTCCTCATAAGTTCTTATTCTTCGTCCATCCTTGCCATGGCCTGTGAGCAGAGCTTTAGGTCGAGAACTACTCGTAACAAGGGATCGGCAACCAAGGCTGCAGAAAAAAAGAGAGGGCTCGCCGCCACGCAGAGACCTCGAAAGATCTCTCACGGGCAGGCGATGGCTCCCAGGAGCACCCTAGCCGCGAAGGTGAACATGCCGAGCCGGCGGCGCTGGAGTCGTTATCCCTTGACGGCATGCCCGATCAGCTCAATAAGCACTTCAATAAGCAGAAGGAGTTCATCCAAGGCTTGGTGGAGCTGCTGAAGGAGAGCCTTGATGACATGCTCGTTGAGCTCAATAAGCAGTGGGAGTTGACCACCGGCTTGGTGATGCTGCTGAAGAAGAGCATTGCCTCGGAGAAGAAGGTGACCTGCGAAATCCTGCGACTTCAGGAGGACAAGGCGAAGCTCTGCCATGAGATCTACCTGTTGAAGGAGAAGAACACCGGCTGGAAGAAGCTGCATGATAATAGTAGTTCCTCGATGAAGATGCTGCAGACCCTCGTCATGGAACAGAAGGAGGAGTTGGCAAAGCTCCGCATCGAGCACCCGGCTGCTATCAAGGTACGTAATGTGGCCATGGAACAGCTGATGAAGGCTCGCGTCGAGAAATCACGCGTCATGGACAGAATGAAGAAGATGGCGGAGGAGACGCGCAAGGAGATGGAGGTCATGGAGGCGATGAAGAAGCTGTTACAACTCCGTGGCGAATTAGATCATTTGGGGTGATAATCTTCCTTCTTCTTTTGCTCCTGTGTTTCATCTTTTTCGTCGGGTGTTTCGCCGCACGTGTCATGTTCTCTGCGAGGCATGAATAGAATAATGCTTTTTTGAGGGAATGAATAGAACAATGCTAACAATGAGATGACTAGCAAATTAGATCATTTTTATCGCCATATGGCACTGGGCTGCCGTGTTTCATGCTCCTCCGTCGTAGTACTACTCCAGTGGAAAACTTGAGTATACCGCACGGTTCTTTGCTCCTCGTCAGGTTGTCAGCGCATTTATACGAGCAGTCAAATCACAAGGCCCAGCCTTCCAGCAGTAATGAGCCATCAAATCACAAAGGCCCTTGCCTCTCGTGAAACCGACCAAGCTAGACTGCCCCGCTTGCTAGCCTTTTAAAAAATGTATACTTTTGTACAGTAGTAGTATCGATGGATTGCGCCATGGAGCAAAACTTGAAATTAAAAAAAAGGTGGTACATATAGAGAGCGCTCGTCGCCAAATTATGCATATAGTACAATTAAAAAGGCTAGTCACAATAATGGTGTCCAGCACAACCCACCCCTCAAATAAAACTAAGCATCCTGGAATTCTTTGACAAAACTAAGCACCCTGAAATTCTTTGACAACTAAACTGCTGGCTATATGATGTTGGCCATATATATTGTACGTATATAATGTGAAGAAACGAGTGGTAGTACTATACCAACTAAAAGATGAAATGTAAGAAATACTAGTATGTACGTACTGAAGAGTTAAAGTAATGAGAAGAAACATAACATAGTTCTGTTGGGGGCTCAGCACAACACACCCCTCAAATTAAATTAAGCATACCTGAAATTAAACTTTGCAACTATTCTGGTAGACACTGCATTAGAACCACCATGAGCAACAACACTGCCACCTTACTCGGAGTCCTCGTCCACGTCCTCGACTTTGTCCTTGTCCCTCTTCCTCTTGGCTGATACTTCTTTCCTTGAACCGTATACTTGGCTCTTGCTCTTCATCCAACCCTTTTAGATATTGAAACAAAGGTAGCCATCCATTGCAGCGTAGTGGATGTGGTCTATATCTAGTACATTCCGCTGCCATGCATAACGATGAAACGTGTATGGAGGTTTCTCTAGTTTACCGTACGAAGGATGAACCATGGCTCCTGGCAAGGTCAGCATTAAAGGCAGACGAGAGGACAACAATCGATTCTTCTGGAGATCAAAGGGGTTGCCTACAACGAGGCCTATCTGACCCAGGACTTCTTTGTCGTTCGTAAAGTCTACAGTAACGAATTTGACTAGCTTGCTCTCGAGGAAGTCCTTAAAATCCAGGCATTCAATGTCGGCATGGCATATGTGGTAGACCAAGCATAAGTCATGCACGCAAACCAGGATCACAGCGGGCTTGTTCCTCTCTTCGTCCTTTAGATCCTTCTCTTGTCCCAGGACTGTGGTATACTCACCATCTAGCCCAGCGACCCACTCATCATCTAAGTTTTCGAACATGCGTCTGAAGCGAGAAATGCATCCTTTCACCATCGCGGAAGAACGGGTGTAGATGATGTCGAACTCATCACCGGTGATGGTTCTAACCTTGTAATCACCGTAGATCATGGAGATTTGGGACGCCATGGATTTGGGACGAGGGTTAGGATTAGTGGAATTGTCGTAGTTTGAAAGGACGGGACGACTAGGAGCGAACTGCCGTAGTATTAAAGGACGTGCGGGGACGGGTAGGAGCGAACTGCCAGCGTGCAAACGACAGGGTAGTGGCTTTCCATTCTCCCATGATACGGGCTTCTGTGAGCCCTTGGATCTGAGATCGAACGGTTGCATGGCGTGATTCTAGACCTATGGGTGAATATCCTATCCTGGAGGGTTATTGTGCAAATTTTCAGCAACTTAGCATGCGACCATTTGATCTCAGATCCAAGGGCTGCCAGCAGCCCGTATCATGGTTGCGCCTACCACGACCGTCGCGTCGCTTGCGCGGTTGCGCCCTTGGAGATTTAACACAGTGCGTTAGGCTATCTGATGTTGGCATGTCATACATAGTCATCACTTAGTCACTCATACTACAACAAGGTTAGCTATAAGGTTGGCTATAAGTGTATTTGTTTTTTTACTTCTCTCTATCTGTTTCTTCATACTCCCTCCGTCCCATAATATAAGAACGTTTTTGACACTAGTGTAGTGCTGAAAACGTTATTATATTATGGGACACATGGAGTACTAGTATTTATTGCATTTGGCAAGGAGTGACCTCTTCCAATGAAATGGTGTGCTTATTAGTTTTTTGTTGCTAAGTTTGCTTCATTTAATTAGCTATAGACTCAAAATTGTCTTTTCACCTAGGTACATGTGCTTAGCACCGTTTATTCCTTGGGTCACCAAACTAGTCTCTCTTCTTGATTAACTCTCCACATCAGACTTTATGCCTATGTGGCAAGCTTAGCACCTGTAGGAGCAAGTAAGGCTGCTTGTAATGGGAGTATCATAGGTAGTATCATGCATGCCAGCTATGCAATCTTGATGAGGTGACGTCAAATTAAACGAAGAAAAGAGAGAGTTGAGTATCATAATATGATACTGTATCATATTAAATGATGTGCTACTATGTGTTATGCATGACAATAAATAAACTATCCTATGATGCCAACACATGATACTATGCATTACGGATGTACTCCCTCCGTCCAGAAATACTTGTCATTGAAATGAATGTATCTAGATGTATTTTAATTCTAGATACATCCATTTATGCGACAAGTATTTCAGGATGGAGGGAGTAGTATCATACAAAAGTATCATATGCATGATACTAGTATATGATACTCTCCATTATGACCAACCTAAGTACAATAGTGCGCTTTACATGGCATTTTTGCATATGCGGAGGAAAGAGAAGCAAGGAAAAAGTGGAGAAGTGGGATCTCATGCAAGAGCTAACCTCTACTACATGGTGGAGCATTGGGAGAGGCACCTGTATGGAGGTGGTTAGGAATCAGGAGACTCACGCCGGTTGTAGCGCCGCAGTTAAAATGATAATGGCAAGTCAAATCACGTGGCCCCACCTGTCCAGCAGTAACTCGTTGTCAAATCACACAGCCCTACATTTGCAGCAGCCTACTCCCTCATCTTCTCGCGTCTCTGTCGAACAGACTAGGCGGAACTGCCCCATCTACCGCGCAGGAAAAGCCCCGCCCTCGACTTTTAAATAGTATAGCATACTAATTTTGTATCCATGGATTGCGCCATGGAGCAAAGCCTCTAGAAAATGGCGGTACACATATACGGAGTATACAGCACGCCTGTCGCGTTCGTGTTGCACCCTAGACGGTCGGTCGGTCTGGCACACTACTCTCCGAATGGAACACACGTTATATTGCGTTTGCACACACATGTGGGACCGCAATTGAGAACCGACCATAGGCACACTCCCCGGCCCCGCAAGTCGGGTGACTTAATAGAAGAGGGATACGAGCGATAGTACTAGAGAAGTGTTGTACTACGTTGGTGCCTGGACGATCCCTGCAAGACACGGAAGATCAGTTCGTCCATGCATGTGACCAGACTCCAGCAGACAAGCTTGGATTGGCTATCGTCTACATATCATGCAGGTTGTGTTGTACATGGTTGTAGTTGTGATGAGAATTCTAAAAAGAGGTTTCTTGTCATCTTGCAAAATTAGGTGTCATGTCCTTCGGATCACTGCAGGGTTAAACAGCGACAACTGAGTTGGGCTAGTCATTGGGTACACATGCACGAAGACTACTCGGCTTCCATCTAGGTCAAGCCGGCTATGTTAATTAGGACATCTATCGACGGACCCCTTTTCTACGAGTTTATCTTTAATTTGAGCCTTGTTCCTCGTCTATTTTGTCCATCAGGATTCATGTTGTCTCCTTTGTGCGGTGAGGTTATGATTTCTTGTGATGTGGCATTTTTCGTGTTATATGTTATAATCCGGCGCTTCAGATCAAAATGTCGACAACTGCGCCTCCGGGCCACGTGCATGAAGACTTCTCGACAGTCATTGACGAGGTCAAGCCGACTCCGGTAAACAAAAGAAAACTAGTACTACTCCACTATATAGGCAGGAGCCTCCGCGCTTGCTTGCTAGTGTTGCTCTCTTCACACTGTCTCATCCTCTCCAGATCTAAACACGGTAGCGGTGGCCACTCTCTCTCTCTCTCTCTCTCTCTCTCTCTCTCTCTACTCACCGTTGGTCACAGATCCAGCCATATCCTCTTCGCAGGGGAAGGTGATAAGGTGCAACATTCACGTGGTCATCCTCGGTGACGGCTCTTACCCACTGCTGGCGCGTCCCGATCAGCCTGCCTTGCCGTTCTCTCCCAAGCACCGCTGGCAAGGGAGGGCCTCCGACCCCTTCTTCCTCGCTGCCGTAGTGTGGGCAGATCCGGCCTCCCGCTGCCCACCTAGCGACATCTTGGCGACCATCAGGTATAACTTCCTTCGAAACTGGCCTTGCTCTACTTCCCGAGCTCCTGACGTCGCTGCATTTGTATCTTTTACTATTTCTTAGGCCCCCTCGTAGATAGGATCGATCGGCTATTCGAAAACCACCTAATTGTTTTACGTTTAAGAGCTAATACTAGTCCATGCCCTCGAATCTAGTACTACTTGGTTCAAACAAGGAAGAACGGGGGTGGGGGTGGGGGGGCTTTGTTACCTGAATCTAGGACTTGGATGAAAGTGGAAATAATGGGGGCGAAAAGTAGTAGAGACTGGCTATCCAACTAGTCTCAAGGTCTAATAGGGAAATAAAGGGAAACATAGTACAAACTCAATATCAACCTGATCTATTGGTTGAAAAAGGAAAGAAAGTGGGGACTAGGGGACAAGTCAACAGAGTAAGTCCAGCACTAGATTTGCTAGCCTCACACAGTATAAGGTGGCTATACCGAACAAAAATGGGAACAACCCAGATATCATGTTCTAATGTTTGTTGCCCCGAGCCACTCTTATGTAATGCCACTGGTAAAATGTAGTAGTCGCACTGTTAAAAGTAAGGACACGTTAAACCAATGTTATTTTCAATGTAATGCCTCCAGTAATATGAATCAATGGCACTTTTTTACATGTGCTGCTAAATTTCCCATTAAGATAAGTTGGTTCTTTTCGTTAGAAATGCAACTGTCCTGGTCCGCCTACTCTCCCATGCCCAAAGTGATGTCGTATTTAACAGTTTTCATAATTAATCCTAATGCCCACACTAATATCTGGCAATGCCACTGCTTTAGAAATTGCTACTGTCCTTGTAGGATTGCCATTCAGATAAGGAACATGCTTCTTTTCATTTGATGCATGTTTCATCACTTGTTAGTCACCCTCCTTTCCACCTTTTTTGTGCAAACAGAGATATACATTTCACGCTCGATCTTAGTTGAATTGCACAAATGATATCCAAATTATAGTTGAGCATTCCAGGAGCTTCACAACCAACCTTGATGTTGCTCAATTTTATTGCAACTAATGAAGAAGAAGCTCTATGGGTTTCGTTTTCTGATGGAAATGGAACCGGGGCTGGAGCCCTTTTCTTTAAAAAAATGGAAGAAGAAGCTGCTAGCTCACGGGACATTGCCTCCTTTTTGATGAACTGCACCAAAAGGTCCCATGAATTGAATCATCCATGTTGGTGACTGAAAGAGCCAGCTTCAGCATCCCAGTCTAAGGACTCCCAGCCTCCATCCTTACGACGGTCGGTACACCTCGTTTGCCACCTGATCGACACTAGTGTCACTGATGAAATGAAGTAATAACACAGTTAAAATAGAGCAAATGTCCTCTCTATCATTTCATTTCCAATGTAGATAAAGAAAGTGCTTCTCTTTGTTAATGTATGTTTCGTCAACTAGTCCCATTGTTAATGTCTAAGTGTTTCTGCAAACTGGGGTGCTTAATTTTAGTTGATCTGTACAAAAATAGATATTTGAATGTCTCAAGGCACCTCTGTACACTAATGTTCATCACTGGCAGAAGGTGTATCTGGGAGACTTGGGACGATGTCCAGTATGAGGCGTACCGTATGAGGCGTCGCAGGGCCCATCTCGCCCTCGCAGCATGGCATACTATGATACTATCGCAATATTTTCTTCTATTTATTTTGTGTGTTTCATCAACTAGTGCCACTATAATGTAATCACGCTTTTTCATTATCTGTGCAAATAGGGTTATTCAGCTGCATTTTGGTGGAACTGCACAAATGTACGTATGGAACCGACATATATGCAGTGTGCAAGGTGTGCCAAGTAAAAATTACTGACACCAACCATGCTGCAGGCACGCATTGGCATCCACCACCACCAGTGGGATGTGTGGCGCTCTCTGTGGACGGATCTTTCTCGGCAGCAAATCCTCTAACCAAATACTAGTAGCTTATATTGGCAGTTTTCTAGGGAGTACTCTTTTCTGAAAGAAGCACCAATCTATTTTTCTTTATTTGTACACCGTGTCACAACTTTGACCCAAAGGTCCAGAACTATTTTAGGGTGATTGGCGTAGTACTCGGAGACTGATTGTAAGCATGATTTTCATTAGCTATCACACTGATTGTAAGCATGAGTAGGTGGAAGATTAGGTTACTGCGTAGCTTACCTTAAACCCTACCGCCGCCGTTCAAACGAGGTAAGCGTCGAGCGAACCGTGGATAATGGAGGGGAAGCGACATCGCGCCATCCGGCCTCCTCTTGCGGTGGGAGAACGAATACTCCTGTGGCTCCGGCTAGCTCTTCACCCTCACGAATGGCACACCATACTCGATCGATTTGTTATCCTCTGGGTGCTCGACCATCGACCTGTACGCCCACCACCTCCGCCTGACTGTCGCCTCGGGCGAATCTGTCTGCTCCATCCCCCAGAGGAGATACTCGATGAACTCGGAGGACTGCAGCGTGACTGCCGCCGAGGAGTACATGTACATCGCTGCCGTCATCGCCGTCGTCTCGCTCTTTCGCATACATTGCCACATGGCCCGGACTGTCCTTGAAATCTCCCACTCATTGTCAAACCAAGTAAGGATCTCCTTCAACCTGACTAACTTTGCCTGGTCGCCGCCGGCGATCTGCCTGATTTGCTGTTGCATCCTCTCCATAGAAGTCCTTCTGAGTGGTACGGTGCTAGCTTTGGAAGATGGGAGGAGAGACGATGGTTTTGCAATAGAGAAGAGGGAGAGGCGAGACGGTGGTTTTGGAATGGAGATGATGGAGAGGAGAGGAGGTGGTTTTGCAATGGAGAAGATCAGAAGAGGGAGAGGCGAGATGGTGGTTTTGGAATGGAGATGATGGAGAGGAGAGGAGGTGGTTTTGTAATGGAGAAGAGAGAGAGGAGCGTGCGACAGCGATTTAGGATTGGATGAGAGGGCCGGCGCGTTGTGACTGGATCAAAATCAAAATCAATTTACCCTTCAATTAAGAAAGCGACCCAACATTAACTAGTTTCCCTTTTATTCTGGGTCATAATTGACCATGATTTTCGCACATAAAATATATGTTATACGTTGCTAAAATAATATAATTGAAAGTACATTCAGATACGAACCAAACAATACAATTTTTGGTGACATGCATTCACATTTTGCTTGTCAAATACAGTACGTGGTCAAACTTTGACCCAAAATACGCAAAACAACAAAAAATACTTCCAAGACCAGCGCCGCTCTTCCGCTCTTCTCCTCTTAAACCACCGCCGCTCCTCTCCTGTTCCAATCTAAATCCAGCGCCGCTCCTCTCCTCTTCCATTTCAAAACCACCGCCCCTCCTCTCATGTTCCAGTCCAAAACCTTTGTCGCTCCTCTCCTGTTCTAATGCAAAACCAACGCTCCTCCTCTCCTCTTCCATTCAAAAACCACCACCGGCGAGTGAAGGTGCTGTGGAGAAGTAGATCGATGGAGGAGTACAACCGATATGTGAGGATCGCAGACGGCGACCCTATGAAGCTAGCTAGGATGTTGGAGATACAGTCTTGGTTTGACAACAAGGACCAACTAGCAACGACGGCGACATCCATGGCCAAATATCTGCAACAGACCAAAAAGGCGGCGATACTCCCAGAGGGAGTCACGCGGGAGTACATAGAGCTGCTCCTATGGGCCATGGAGCAAACAGATTCACCGAATCCGATCGTGAGGGAGCGGTGGTGGGAGTATCGATCCCAGGTGGAGCATCCACCAGAAATTGAAGGATCGAGCATCTACAGGGTGCCGTTTGTGAGGGTGTCCTGCCAGAGCGAGCCGGTGGAGTCTTCGTCGACCGAACCCAACTGCAAGAGGATAAAAGCAGTTGGCCTGACGAGCTTCCCCGCCATCCTCTCTCTCGCCGTTCACATCGTCTCACGGGGCGGCTGTCTGCCGCCGAGGAATAGGAGGGGACTGCCCCCCCCCCCAGCCCAATAGTCGGGCAGGTTGTGAATTGCTAGGAGGAGCTTAGGGTTGTCAGTATTTGCAGGTTGTGAATTGTGTTTTGTGTTGTGTATTTTGAGAGTACTTTCAGATATGAATGTCTTTTGAATTTCAAATTTGCAGTATTGAGCATATGAAGTATTTTATGAATTCTAGAGATCTATTTTTAGCACTTAAAAAAATGTAGTTTCATAGGAGTATAAAAGTGCAAACAATGTGATTCTTAGAGAAGAAACTGCAAGTTTCAATTTCAGATAAGAAACTGCAAGTTCAGTTTCAGATAAGAAACTGCAACTTTCAGAGGCAGAGCATTTATATTAACACGGCCTTTTCAAACAGGGTTACCATCATGTTGGAAGTTTTATTTATGGTCGAAAATGGAACTACCAGCCAGTTAACATCATGCTGATCAACATTCATGCATAGCACATCTTCATATGATGCACAGTCAAAATGCCCACACAATGTCGAGTGTGCGAAACAGAGAGAAAACGAGGGACCCACCAGGTCTATGGCTGTACGCAAGCAAGTGCCTCATTGAAAAATACTTCCTCCTAATGCTATACTGACATTGGGCCCCACGGGTTTGTCAACATAGTTACATTTTTTAGGTGCTTCAACATAGTTACTATAGGAGATAAATTCACAACGAAGCCGGGGAGCTGGCAGGAATCATTTATTATCACTGGGGCAGCAAGTATCAGCTAGGTTTTGGGCTGCCCCATCTAGGCTTTTATTTTTAACATGCGCATCTCACGACCTCGGATGGGAGGTCCATAGGCCTGTTTGTATTTTCTTGAGGCCCGTCATGTATCGACCGGCCTATGGACCTTCCATCCGAGGTTTTATTTTTCCTGAATATCGGCAGCCCAATTTATGTATTTTTTGAAGAAAACGCAGAGGTCTGTTCTATTTTTCTATATAAGAATAGAACGCCAGGTCCAACTTATGTTTCCCTTCTAACTATATTATATATATTTAAATTATTTTATATGTTATTATAAATTATTTTTATTGTCATCATATATTTAACAGATACTTACATATGTAAGAAAACAATATCCCACATCTTATTAACTTATAAAAATAATTTCTTAACAATAAAATCCTGGATTGTTTTGGCACAAAAATCCTAGTGATTGTGTACAAAAGCTTGGTAAGATTTAAGGACAAATGTAATAACAACACTTATTATTTAAATATATTTATAACAAAATGCTCAGCCACTTTTTATTTTTTGATAACATTGCTGGCCCAACCCAACATTATAATTAGAATCAGCCCAGCAAAATCATGTATTTTGAGGAAGTGCAAATGGCCTGTAATTTTTTAGGAAATAAAATAAATGGGCCGCATGGACGCTACATTATTTGTTCACCCAGCCCGGCTAATGGCTGTAATTCAAAAAAAGATCAAATTGACTGTAAATTCTACCGCGCAAAAAAAGACTGTAAATTCTGAAAAAATGGGTTGAATACGTGCCACATTTTTGGAGGCTGAAATGTGGGCCATTAGGTCGAAGCCAACGCAAGTCGTTGTCAATTTAGTCAAGAAATGATTCTGACATGTTAGCCGTTGGATTTACATCCAACGACCGGCATCCATCTTCAATCTCTCGTCTTCTGCCTCCAGCGCCGCCGGGACCACATCCCGCCTCCTGCTGCTAGCAGCTCTCCTTAGCACGCTTTGCTATGAAGCACTACTCCACCGTTGGCCAGGACATCCCTCCAGCCCTCCACACCTCCTATTTTTCTCCACCGACTGCCAAACCACACCGCACTAGAACCAGTTAACCCTCGTACACCTCTCCGTCTGCGACTCTACTCCCGCGTCTTCCCATCTCCGGCTCGTTGCTGTCCGGGGCCTCGCCGTCGTCCACCACCTTGGATGCGCTTGGCGCGGCGTGGTCAACATGGTCAACGAACGACACAATCGGAAGTAAACTGTGCTTTGAGAGGCTGACAGCTGGGTCCACGGCCGCACACAAGGAAATGCCTCCTTATTCTGCGCAAAATAATGATTCCTCCACCTGACATCTTGGACCCACCGGAAGGGCCTCTGTATTTCGTGAAAAAAACGTGCCCCCCGCTGACAGGTCGGACCCACCAGGTATCTTCGCACGCAAGGAAGTGCCGCTTTATTACGCACAAAAAAATGAATACTCCCCCTGCTAGTTGGAACCCAACATAGTGGGAGGCTGACTTGTGGGCCTACCAAGTTTACGGGGACGGAGGGCTTTGTCAACTTAGTCAATATGAACGATTCTAGCTCCTGTTACCGTACGATGTTCATCCAATGGCTGTAGTGCTTCTTCAACCTCTGGTCTTCTTGCTCCAGCCGCCCAAACCAGCGCCGGTCGTGCTGCGTGTTCCTGCCTCCCGTGGCCGGCTGTGATGCCGCGGAGGCCTCACTGCCCCCTACTACTCCCACCGCTGGCTAGGCCATCCCTCTACTCACCCACACCCCCTGTTATTCTGTGGTGATGGCAGCCTCACACTGCAGCTGAACCAGTGAACCCTCGTACTCCTCTTCGCGTGGGCATCCACTGCTGCGTCTTCCCCGGCTCCGCGTCGTCCCCTTCCTAGGCCTCGTCACCGTCCACCGCCGTGGTGCTCTTAGAGCGGCGTGGTCAATGTGGTCAATGACCGACTTCTATTGGAAGAGTACTGTACGTGGAGAGGCTGACAGCTGGGTCCACGGAAGCTGCAAGGAAGTGCCTCCTTATTATGCGCAAAATAATTATTCCTCCGCCTGACAGCAGGGACCCGCCGGACGGGCCACCGTATTTCGCGAAAAAAACGTTTTCCCCCTGACTGATGGGACCCACCAGCTACACCTTCGCATGCAAGGAAGTGCGTCCAGGCAAAAAAATGATTCACTCCCTGACTGCTAGGACCCACCAGCTGCATCTTCGCACGCAAGGAAGTGCCTGACAGTCGGGACCCACCTGGTCGAAGCGTATGTAGTGTTGTCATTCAGGTCATGAACGTGTATGTACATACTGGTCGATGTAGAGGCACGCACGTGTCATAGTAGAGGCGCACACGTGTTGTAGTAGATGCGCGCACGTAGCATGTACACGTACGTACAATGACCAGGGTGCAAGAAAGAAAATACGGCCACGTATGTACATACGGGCGGGGTCTCAAATGCCTACTTGCGCATACGTACGGCTAGGGCTCGTGTACATTGCTGGGTCGGAACAGAGAAACCGCATCGTTGTCGTGTTCATGGGGAGGCAACGGAATGCGTCGTGTTCATGGGGAGGCAACGAAATGCGTCGTGTTCATCGGGAGGCAACGGAACACGTGGGAGCCAACCGGCTTGGACGGAACAGGCGACGGAAACGAGGCCTAGCGTACCGCAGAACGGAGGAAACGGCCTTATGTTCGACCGGCCATGTTCGAAACGGGATCCTGTTCATCGGGAGGGGTCTGGCGTACCGCAAAAGGGAGGAAACGTACCTCCTACGGTCGAGACGGGGGTCCTATTGATCAGGAGGGGTGTGGCATACCGCAAAACGGACGAAAACAGACTTGTGTTGGAGCGCTACGGTCAAAACGGGGGTCCTGTTCATCGGGAGGGGTGTGGCGTACCGCAAAACGGGACTCCACGGGATACTGTTCATCTCCACCGTCGACCTCCTCCAACCTCCACGGGCTACCGTCGACCTCCTCCAGCGTCCACGGGCTCCTGTTCATCCAGCCTCCACCGTGCACTACTCCATCGGCTACTGTTCAACCACCCATCCATGGGAACCCTCCATCGTCTACTGTTCATCTAGCCCTCCATGGGGTCGTCCTGTTCATCCAGCCCTCCACGGGGTCCTGTTCATCCAGCCCCAACCGTATCAATCGATCG
The DNA here is from genome assembly GCF_018294505.1 of Triticum aestivum. Taxonomy (NCBI): domain Eukaryota; kingdom Viridiplantae; phylum Streptophyta; class Magnoliopsida; order Poales; family Poaceae; genus Triticum; species Triticum aestivum. The sequence goes on along the minus strand of NC_057801.1, from coordinate 371,503,796 downwards.
GGGTCCTGTTCATCCAGAGGTAACGCCACGGGGTCCTGTTCATCCACCCCCACCGCTCACTGTTCATCCAACCCCCCCCCCCGCATGACTCGTTGTTCATCCAGAGGCAGCATCGATCGGCTTCGGTTAGCAGCAGTAGCGAAGGAATCACTCGATTGGGTTTAGTTAACAGCCATCGATCGACCGCTCGGGTTCAGTAACGTGTAGCCTGCAGTGCAATAGCTTGAGTTCAGTTAGTGCCCAACGCCTCGCTCGGGTTCAGTTAGAGCCAACGCCTCGCACACATGTGCGTACTTGTATGAGAGAAACACGCATCGCTCGGCCCCCGACCACCCACCGTAACCGGGAACTCCCTGAAATTTTCCTCGCCCTCGCTTTTACCACGGTTTTTTCCGTCATGGACGCCCCAAAGAATGTCATGCAGCTGCGTCTCCAGCCTGCCCAGGACGAAAATCCCATTTTCTGTCATGTTTTTTTGTCGTAGAAGTAGGACCCCACCACATCTATGATGATACCGGGTTTTGTCACAATTATCGTCATAGAAGTGTCATAAGTATGACAAAAAAATTTCTTTTGGCCCAAAATGTCACGGATGTGTCTTTTTTTGTAGTGGCTTGAGCGGGCGCGTGGCTTCGAGCCTGGGGAGGACTGCATTCACCTCGCGAGTAAACTGCTTGAAGATGCGCTGAGAGGCTGGGGCCTGAGCTCCGTCCAAGATGCAAGCGATAGCATGTGGCGCCTAGAAGCCCCCAGCCCCCTCGTCCAGGTGGTGGTCGTCGTTCCTTCTTGGCGGCGGCAGCAGTGGAGGAAGGCCTGCGTTACCCTGCGGGCGATCCTCACGAGGCTAATCCCTCCAAGCTCCCTCGCGAGGCTGGTCCTGCCAGCGATCCTCACGAGGCCGGTCACGCGACTCCTGGCGAGGGCCACGGTCATCCCATCATCCTCTGCCTCGTCCTCCTCCTCGGTCGTAGCCCCGGTCGTTGCGCTTGGGGCGTCAACCGAAGTGTCCTTCTCGAACGGCCCTAAGCTCTTGGCACTCGTTGGTGTTGTCGGTGTGGAGGTTGTGGTAGGCGCAGAACGGTCGGCTGCCCTTGGACGACTCCGGCTGGTCCCTGCCGTGCTTTTGTGTCTGGCTCTGCTACGAGCACGGCTGCTCCTTTGCACTTCACGTCCTTGGCCTTGGCCTTCTTCTCTTTTGGGCCAGCAGCTAGAAGCCCGAGGAGGGAGAGACGTCCTTCCTCAGCTCTTGCGCACTTGGTCACCAGGTTGAACAGCTCCAGGGATGTGAACAATTCCTCGTGGATGGCGAGCTCCTCATTCATCTTGACGTCATGGACGCCATTAGAGAACACTGAGATGATGGCTTCGTCCGTTACCTTGGGTATCTTGAGGCGGGCGCTATTAAAGTGCTGGATGTATTTCTGCAGGGTCTCTCCAGGCTACTACTTGATGTGGCGCAGGTCACCCGCGGCCGGGGGACGGTCGCGAGTGCCCTGGAAATTGGCGATGAAGCAGTTGCGCATCTCGCCCCAGGAGGAGATCGAGCCGGGAGGCAGGTTCAGGAGCCAGGTGCGGGCACCATCCTTGAGCGCCATGGGAAACCAAATCGCCATGACCTTTTCGTCTCTGTTGGTCGCCTCGATGCCCAGCTCGTAGAGCTGCAGGAACTCCACGGGGTCGGCAGTACCTTCATAGCAAGGAGGCAGGTCCGGCTTGAACTTGCCCGGCCAGGCGACGCTACACAGCTCGGTGGTGAAGGCACGACAACCTGCCGTGGCCACCGGAGCCCTTTGCTAACGCGGTGCTTGCTCCTGGTGGTACCCGCGTACTGCCGCCAGAGGTAGCACGGGGTCCTGGCGCGCTGGTGCAGGGACACGGTCTTGTCATGCTGGTGCAAGGAGCACGTGAGCTCCTTCTTGAGGTCGAGGAATTTCTTGGCAGCTTCTTTCTTGTCGTGCGGGCGCTGGATGTGGTGGGTCACGTCCAGGGGCCGGGCGCCTTGGAGCCAGCGCGCCTTCTTGGGGAGGAGGTGGCAGAGGTGCTCCCTGAGCCGCGTCGCCCATGCATGACGGAGGGCGAGGTAGCAAGAGGGACGGCGCGGGAGAGCCCCCTGCAGCGCTGACGACCTCGGTGATCTGAGCGAGCCACTCTTCATAGAGGTCATCGACGGGGCGATAGTGCAGGAGCTCACGTGCCAGGAGCAACACGGCCTGCGCGTCCGTGGAGGCGCGACGAGCGTTAGACGACGAACCAGCTGGGGTCAGCGATGGAGTGGTTGTGCGGCCTTCCCACGGCATCGAGGGGTGCAGCGAAGATGCTTGCTGCTCGTTCCCCATTGGGCCGGTGGTGGCGTTGGCGGCAGGCGACGAAGAACGATGAGGAGGCCCGCCGACGGGAGCCGTCTGGGCGACGCGGGCGGCGAGAGTAGCTCGGCTCTCGGCGTGGGCTCGGTGAGTGTCTGCCATGGATGCGATGAAGCAATGGGAAGCAGATCAGCGGAAAGAAGATTTCGGCGCGCCCCTACCTGGCGCGCCAAACGTCGGATATCGGGTTCCGGCAAAACCCTTAAGGTTCGAACACTGGGGTGCGCACAAAGATCTCTCCCTACTAAAACACGCCCTCAGCCTCGTCACGATTTCTAAGCTAGATCGATGAACAACACAAGAGACACGAGGTTTATATTGGTTCGGGCCACCGTTGTGGTGTAATACCCTAATCCAGTGTGTGGTGTGGTGGATTGCCTCTTGCGCTGATGATGAACAGTACAAGGGAAGAACAACCTCGCGAGGAGAGGTGTTCTTGGGCTGGTGTGGTGTGCGGATGGACTCAACTTGGATCCCCCTCACTACTGTGGTGGCTAGCTCTATTTATAGAGGCCCTGGTCCTCTTCCCAAATATTGAGCTAGCAGGGATCCAACAATGGCCATTTTGAAAGGGGACAGCTAGTACAAGCTATCCTGACTAAAGGTGGTCTTCGCCTGCCAAAGGCACTGGTGATGACACCGTCTTGGGCTCCATGGTGACCTCCGTCCTGCCACTCTGCTGGTCTTGGTCTCGTTGCACCGATAAGGAAACCTTTGCCTGATGCCTCGGTACTCCACGCCTGCGCTTGCCCCCTTTGCACCAAAGAGGAAATGAGGACACTGCGCGGGCTGGCACTCGCCTGGTCGTGATCGTCATGGCTTGCGTCATGGGCACCTCGCGAGGTACCCCTTGCCTGATCTCTGTGCCTCCTCGCGAGCCTGCCTGGTGAGGTTGCCCCTGAGGAGGTCTTGCATCATCCACCCCGCGTGGCTTGGCCCCTTGCGAGGGTCTTGAGTGTTTGGTTGCTGAAGACGGTCCGCACTGGGCCACTGGTTGAGCCACGCTGCAGGCCGCAGGCAGGCAAGTCTGGGGACCCCCGTTCCCACGACCCCATGACGTGTAATAATCACGCGAAGTTGACGTTGGATTGACTGGTCATCATGGCGAACTAGCACGCACAACCCTTTCCTGCCACGTGTCCGCACACGGTTTGGGACCTAACCCAACGTGCCCGGCGACACGTATGGATCAGGTCCAGGGGCTTATGTCGGGGAAACTATACAGGGGTACATATTTTCCCCTGACTCGTGCGCGGACAAGCCAAGGACCGAGCAATGTAAACGTAAGACCAAGGGACTCAAAGAACCAACTAACAGGTCAGAAGGAACCAACACTGAGGCAGAAGGACCAGATGTTATCGAGAGATAAGCCTCCCTTACCGGGCAGGCGAGCCTAGCAAGGGGCGAGGCCACCCCCAGAACAAGAAGACCCAGGCGTCCCGGCAGGGCCTTCTGGAACTCACGGAGACCAGATCATCTTTACTTCACCATGACCCGCGCCATCGATCAGTGCGGTGTCAAGATGCGGGATGGTTAAGTGGCAGCCATTCGCCACATGGCGGCCACTTCCTACCAAGTAAACCCACAAATGACACATGTCCAGTCATGTGTCAAGCGAGTAGGCGTGGAGCTGGTGAATTAGCCCAGTAGGCCTTGCCGGGCAACCAATGATGTGACACTAAGCGGCGCATTAAATTCACACTGTCAGCCTACAGAGTTAGGTATGATAGCACTGTTTTCTATCATATCAGTGTCTAATGACTAATTTGCCACATTGGTAACCCCTTGATCTATAAAAGGAGGCGCATGGCAACTATTCGGGAGGTTAGAGGTTTAGACCACTCACACCCCCATACGCGTGTAGTCGGCGCTGCCACAAGGCAACCCTAGCCGGGCAAGTGTACTACGCACCACCACCACCTTTTCCCAATCAATCCACCAAAGCAGGAGTAGGGTTTTACGCCTCGCGGCATCCCGAACTGTTGGGGAACGCGGTAATTTCAATAAAAATCCTACGATCAGACAAGATCTATCACTAGGTGATGCATAGCAATGAGAGGGGAGAGTGTTGTCTACGTACCCTCGTAGACCAAAAGTGGAAGCATTATGACAACGCGGTTCATGTAGTCGTACGTCTTCACGGTCCGACCGATCCTAGCACCGAAGGTGTGGCACCTCCGCGATCTGCACACGTTCAGCTTGGTGACGTCCCATGAACCCTAGATCCAGCTGAGGTCGAGGGATAGTTTCGTCAGCACGACGGTGTGGTGATGGTGATGATGAAGTTACCGGCGCAGGGCTTCGCCTAAGCACTACGGCGATATGACTGAGGTGTGTAACTATGGAGGGGGCACCGCACACAGCTAACACAATTGTCAAATTGTGTGTCTAAGGGGTGCCCCTCCCCCGTATATAAAGGATTGAAGGAGGGGGAAGGTCGGCCCTCTCATGGTGTGCCCAAGGGGGGAGTCCTACTCCCCGTGGGAGTAGGATTCAGCCTTCCCTAGTTGGAGTAGGAGAGGAAGGAAGGGGGAGAGAGAGGGAAGGAAAGGGGGGCGGCCCCGCACCCAATTTGGATTGGGCTTGGGGGGCGCGCCCTCCACCTGGCCGCCTCCTCTTCTCTCCCACTAAGGCCCAATAAGGCCCATACACTCCCCAGGGGGTTCCGGTAACCTCCCGGTACTCCGAAAAAATGCCTGTACCAAGCGGAACCTTTCCGGTGTCCGAACATAACCTTCCAATGTATCGATCTTTATGTCTCGACCATTTTGAGACTCCTTGTCATGTCCGTGATCACATTCGGGACTACGAACTACCTTCGGTACATCAAAACACGTAAACTCATAATACCAATCGTCATCGAACGTTAAGCGTGCGGACCCTACGGGTTCGAGAACTATGTAGACATGTTAGAGACACGTCTCAGGTCAATAACCAATAGCATAACCTGGATGCTCATATTGGTTCCTACATATTCCACGAAGATCTTTATCGGTCAAACCGCATAACAACATACGTGGTTTCCTTTGTCATTGGTATGTTACTTGCCCAAGATTCGATCGTCGGTATATCAATACCTAGTTCAATCTCGTTACCGGCAAGTCTCTTTACTCATTCCGTAATACTTCATCTCACAACTAACTCATTAGTCACAATGCTTGCAAGGCTTATAGTGATGAGTATTACCGAGAGGGCCCAGAGATACCTCTCCGAAACACGGAGTGATACATCCTAATCTCGATCTATGCCAACCCAACAAACACCTTCGGAGACACCTATAGAGCACCTTTATAATTACCCATTTATGTTGTGAGGTTTGGTAGCACACAAAGTGTTCCTCTGGTATTTGGGAGTTGTATAATCTCATAGTCTGAGGAACTTGTATAAGTCATGAAGAAAGAAGTAGCAATCAAACTAACACGATCATAATGCTAAGCTAACGGATGGGTCATGTCCATCACATCATTCTCCCAATTATGTGATCCCGTTCATCAAATGACAACACATGTCTATGGTTAGGAAACATAACCATCTTTTATTAACGAGCTAGTCAGGTATAGGCATACTAGGGACTATATGTTTTGTCTATGTATTCACACATGTACTAAGTTTCGGGTTCATACAATTCTAGCATGAATAATAAACATTTATCATCAATTAAGGAAATAAATAATAACTTTATTATTGCCTCTAGGGCATATTTCCTCCAGTCTCCCACTTGCACTAGAGTCAATAATCTAGTTCACATCGCCATGTGATTTAACATCAATATTTCACATCTGTATGTGATTAACACCCATAGTTCACATCGCCATGTGACCAACAACCAAAGGGTTTACTAGAGTCAATAATCTAGTTCACATTGCTATGTGATTAACACCCTTACTAAGGTGTGATCATGTTTTGCTTATGAGAGAAGTTTAGTCGACGGGTCTGTCACATTCAGAGCCGCATGTATTTTGCAAATATTCTGTCTACAATGCTCTACATAGAGCTACTCTATCTAATTGCTCCCTCTTACAATATGTATCTAGATAGAGACTTTAGAGTCATCTGGATCGGTGTAAAAGCTTGCATCGACGTAACTCTTTACGACGAACTTTTTATCACCCCCATCACTGAGAAACATTTCCTTAGTCCTTACTAAGGATAATTTTGACCGTTGTCCAGTGATCTACTCTTAGATTACTATTGTACCCCCTTGCCAAATTCATAACAAGGTACACAATAGGTCTGGTACACAGCAAGCATACTTTATAGAACCTATTACTGAAGCATAGGGAATGACTTTCATTCTCTTTCTTTCTTCTGCCATGGTCGGGCTTTGAGTCTTACTCAACTTTACACCTTGTAATACAGACAAGAACTCCTTCTTTGACTGATCCATTTTGAACTCTTTCAAAAACTTGTCAAGGTATATACTCATTGAAAAAACTTATCAAACATCTTGATCTATCTCTATAGATCTTGATGCCCAATATGTAAGCAGCTTCCCCGGGGTCTTTCTTTGAAAAACTCTTATTCAAGTATCCTTTTTATGCTATCCAGAATTTCTATATCATTTCCAATCAACAATATGTCATCCACAGATAATATTAGAAAAGCTACAAAGCTCCCACTCACTTTCTTGTAAATACAGGCTTCTCCAAAAGTCTGTATAAACCATATGCTTTGATCACACTATCAAAGCATTTATTCCAACTCCGAGAGGCTTGCACCAGTCCATAAATGGATCGCTGGATCTTGCACACTTTGTTAGCACCCTTTGGATCGACAAAACCTTCTTGTTGCATCATATACAACTCTTTTTCCAGAAATCCATTCAGGAATGCAGTTCTGACATCCATCTGCCAAATTTCATAAAATATGGCAACTGCTAACATGATTCAGACGGATTCAAGCATCACTACTGTTGAGAAAATCTTATTGTAGTCAACACCTTGAACTTGTTGAAAACCTTTTGTGAGAAGTCAAGATTTGCAGATAGTAACACTACCATCAGCGTCCGTCTTCCTCTTGAAGATCCATTTATTCTTAGTGGCTTGCCGATCATCGGGCAAGTACACCAAAGTCCACACTTTGTCCTCATACATGGATCCCATCTCAGATTTCATGGCCTCAAGCCATTTCATGGAATCTGGGCTCATCATCACTTCCTCATAGTTCATAGGTTCATCATGGTCTAGTAACATGTCTTCCAGAACAGGATTACCGTACCACTCTGGTGTGGATCTTACTCTGGAACACCTACGAAGTTCGGTAGTAACTTGATCTGAAGTTTCATGATCATCATCATTAGCTTCCTCACTAATTGGTGTAGGAATCACCGGGACTGATTTCTATGATGAACTACTTTCAAATAAGGGAGAAGGTACAATTACCTCATCAAGTTCTACTTTCGTCCCACTCACTTCTTTCGAGAGAAACTCCTTCTCTAGAAAGGATCCATTTTTAGCAACAAATATTTTTCCTTTGGATTTGTGATAGAAGGTGTACCCAACAGTTTCCTTTGTGTATCCTATGAAGACGCACTTCTCCGATTTGGGTTCGAGCTTATCAGGTTGAAGCTTTTTTACATAAGCATCGTATCCCCAAACTTTAAGCAACGACAACTTTGGTTTCTTGCCAAACCACAGTTCACAAGGCGTCGTCTCAACGGATTTTGACGGTGCCCTATTTAAAGTGAATGCAGCTGTCTCTAATGCATAGCCCCAAAACGATAGTAGTAACCCGGTAAGAGACATCATAGATCGCACCATATCCAATAAAGTGCGATTACAATGTTCGAACAAACCATTACGCTTGGTGTTCCATGTGGCATGAGCTGTGAAACTATTCCATATTGTTTTAAATGAAGGCCAAACTCGTAACTCAAATATTCTCCTTTACGATCAGATCGTAGAAACTTTATTTTCTTGTTACGATGATTCTCCACTTCACTCTGAAATTCTTTGAACTTTTCAAATGTTTCAGACTTATGCTTCATTAAGTAGATATAACCATATCTGCTCAAATCATTTGTGAAGGTAAGAAAATAATGATACCCACCACGAGCCTCAATACTCATTGGACCGCACACATCGGTATGTATTATTTCCAACTAGTAAGTAGCTCGTCTCATTGTTCCAGAGAACGGAGTTTTAGTCATCTTGCCCATAAGGCAAGGTTCGCAAGCATCAAATGATTCATAATCAAGTGATTCCAAAAGTCCATCTTTATGGAGTTTCTTTATGCGCTTTAAACCGATATGACCCAAACGGCAGTGCCACAAATATGTTGCACTATCATTATCAACTTTGCATCTTTTTGCATCAATATTATGAATATGTGTATCACTGCGATCAAGATTCAATAAACCATCAACATTGGGTGTATGACCATAGAATCATATTTATGCTCAATGCAAACACCAAATAACATTTATTTAGGTTCAACACTAATCTCGAATGTATCGGGAGTGTGCGATGATGATCATATCAATCTTGGAACCACTCCAACACACATCGTTACTTCACCCTCAACTAGTCTCTATTTATCCTGTACCTCCTGTTTCGAGTTAGTAATCTTAGCAACCGAACATGTATCAAATATCCGCGGGCTACTATAAACACTAGTAAGGTACACATCAATAACTTGTATATCAAATACACCGTTGTTCACTTTGACATCCTTCTTATCCACCAAATATTTAGGGCATTTCCGCTTCTAGTGACCATTTCTTTTTGCGGTAGAAGCACTCAGTTTCAGGCTTTGGTCCAGCTTTGGGCTTCTTCATAGGAGTGACAACTTGCTTGTCATTCTACTTGAAGTTCCCTTTCTTTCCCTTTTGCCCTTTTCTTGAAACTAGTGGTCTTGTCAATCATCAACACTTGATGCTCTTTTCTACCTTCGTTGATTTTAGCATCACGAAGAGCTCATGAATTGTTTTCGTCATCCTTTGCATACTATAGTTCATCACGAAGTTCCAGTAACTTGGTGATGGTGACTAGAGAACTCTGTCAATCACTATCTTATCTTAAAGATTAACTCCCACTTGATTCAAGCGATTGTAGTACCCAGACAATCTGAGCACATGCTCACTGCTTGAGCTATTCTCCTCCATCTTTTAGCTATAGAACTTGTTGGAGACTTCATATCTCTCAACTTGGGTATTTGCTTGAAATATTAACTTCAACTCCTCGAACATATCATATTGTCCATGATGTTCAAAACGTCTTTGAAGTCCCGATTCTAAGTCGTAAAGCATGGTGCACTAAACTATCGAGTAGTCATCATATTAAGCTAGCCAAACATTCATAATGTCTGCATTTGCTCCTGCAATAGTTTTGTCACCTAGCGGTGCATCAAGGACATAATTCTTCTATGCAGCAATGAGGATAAACCTTAGATCACGGACTTACTCCGCATCGTTGCTACTATCATCTTTCAACTTAGTTTTCTCTAGGAACATATAAAAAACATAGGGAAGCTACAACGCGAGCTATTGATCTAAAACATAATTTGCAAAATACTATCAGGACTAAGATCATGATAAATTAAAGTTCAATTAATCATATTACTTAAGAACTCCCACTTAGATAGACATCCCTCTAGTCATCTAAATGATCACGTGATCCAAATCAACTAACCATGTCCAATCATCATGTGAGATGAAGTACTTTTCAATGGTGAACATCACTATGTTGATCATATCTACTATATGATTCACGCTCGACCTTTCGGTCTCTAGTGTTCCCAGGCCATATCTGCATATGCTAGGCTCGTCAAGTTTAACCCGAGTATTTTGCGTGTGCAAAACCGGGTTGCACCCATTGTATGTGAACGTAGAGCTTATCACACCCGATCATGACGTGGTGTCTCGGCACGACGAACTGTAGCAACAGAGCATACTTAGGGAGAACACTTGTACCTTGAAATTTAGTAAGGGATCATCTTATAATGCTACCGATGTTCTAAGCAAAATGAGATGCATAAAGGATAAACATCACATGCAATAAAAATATGTGACATGATATGGCCATCATCATCTTGTGCTAATGATCTCCATCACCGAAGCATCGTCATGATCTCCAACGTCACCAGCGCGACATCTTGATCTCCATCGTATCATCGTTGTTGTCTTGCCAACTATTGTTACTACGACTTTTGCTACCGCTTAGTGATAAATTAAAAACATTACATCACGATTGCATTGCATACAATAAAGCAACAACCATATGGCTCCTGCCAGTTGCCGATAACTTTGTTACAAAACATGATCATATCATACAACAATTTATATCACATCAAGCTTGACCATATCACATCACAGCAAGCCCTGCAAAAACAAGTTAGACGTCCTCTACTTTGTTTTTGCAAGTTTTTCGTGGCTGCTACGGGCTTTTAGCAAGAATCGTTCTTACCTACGCATCAAAACCACAATGATTTTTCGTCAAGTGTGTTGTTTTAACCTTCAACAAGGATCAGGTGTAGCCACACTCGATTCAATTAAAGTTGGAGAAACAGACACTCACCAGCCACCTATGTGCAAAGCACGTTGGTAGAACCAGTCATGCATAAGCGTACGCATAATGTCGGTCTGAGCCGCTTCATCCAACAATACCGCCGAATCAAAGTATGACATGCTGGTAAGCAGTATGACTATTATCGCCCACAACTCTTTGTGTTCTACTTGTGCATATAACATCTACGCATAGACCTGGCTCGGATGCCACTGTTGGGGAACGAGGTAATTTCAAAAAAAATCCTACGATCACACAAGATCTATAACTAGGTGATGCATAGCAACGAGAGGGGAGAGTGTTGACTATGTACCCTCGTAGACCGAAAGCGGAAGCGTTATGACAACGCGGTTGATATAGTCATATGTCTTCATGATCCGACCGATCCTAACACTAAAGGTACGTCACCTCCGCGATCTGCACACGTTCAGCTCGGTGATGTCCCACGAACTCTAGATCCAGCTAAGGTCGAGGGAGAGTTTCGTCAGCACGACGGTGTGGTGACGGTGATGATGAAGTTACCGGCGCAGGGCTTCGCCTAAGCACTACAACAATATGACCGAGGTGTGTAACTGTGGAGGGGCACCGCACACGACTAAAACAATTCTCAACTTGTGTGTCTAAGGGGTGCCCCCTCCCCCGTATATAAAGGAGTGGATGAGGGGGAGGGTCGGCCCTCTCATGGCGCGCCCAAGGGGGGAGTCCTACTCCCACTGGGAGTAGGATTCCCCCTTCCCTAGTTGGAGTAGGAGAGGAAGGAAGGGGGAGAGAGAGGGAAGGAAAGAGGGGGGCGGGGTCCGGTCCCCCACCCAATTCGGATTGGGCTTGGGGGCGCGTCCCCCACCTGGTCGCCTCCTCTTCTCTCCCACTAAGGCCCAATAAGGACCATACACTCCTCGGGAGGTTCCGGTAACCTCCTAGTACTCCAGAAAAATGCCCGAACCTCTCGGAACCTTTTCGGTGTCCAAACATAGCTTTCCAATATATCGATCTTTATGTATCAACCATTTCGAGACTCCTCGTCATGTCCGTGATCACATATAGAACTTAGAACTACCTTTGGTACATCAAAACACATAAACTCATAATACCAATCGTCATCGAACGTCAAGCGTGCCGACCCTACGGGTTCGAGAACTATGTAGACTTGACCAAGACACATCTCAGGTCAATAACCAATAGCGGAACCTGGATGTTCATATTGGTTCCTACATATTCTACGAAGATCTTTATTGTCAAACCGCAAAACAACTTACGTTGTTCCCTTGTCATCGGTATGTTACTTGCCCGAGATTCGATCGTCGGTATCTCAATACCTAGTTCAATCTCGTTACGGGCAAGTCTATTTACTCATTCTGTAATACTTCATCTAGCAACTAACTCATTAGTCACAATGCTTGCAAGGCTTATAGTGATGAGTATTACCGAGAGGGCCCAGAGATACCTCTCCAAAACACGGAGTGACACATCCTAATCTCGATCTATGACAACCCAATAAACACCTTCGGAGACACCTGTAGAGCACCTTTATAATCGCCCATTTATGTTGTGAGGTTTGGTAGCACACAAAGTGTTCCTCCGGCATTCGACAGTTGCATAATCTCATAGTCCGAGGAACTTGTATAAGTCATGAAGAAAGAAGTAGCAATGAAACTAACACGATCATAATGCTAAGTTAACAGATGGGTCATGTCCATCACATCATTCTCCTAATGATGTGATTCCGTTCATCAAATGCCAACACATGTCTATGGTTAGGAAACATAACCATCTTTGATTAACGAGCTAGTCAGGTAGAGGCATACTATATGTTTTGTCTATGTATTCACACATGTACTATGTTTCCGGTTAATACAATTCTAGCATGAAACTAACACGATCATAATGCTAAGCTAACGGATGGGTCATGTCCATCACATCATTCTCCTAATGATGTGATCCCGTTCATCAAATGCCAACACGTGTCTAGGGTGTCAATACCGGCGGATCTCGGGTAGGGGGTCCCACACTGTGTGTCTAAGGTTGATCGTAACAGGAGGTGGGGGACATGATGTTTACCCAGGTTCGGTCCCTCTCTATGGAGGTAATACCCTACTTCCTGCTTGATTGATCTTGATGAATATGAGTATTACAAGAGTTCATCTACCATGAGATCATGATGGCTAAAACCCTAGAAGTCTAGCATGTATGATTATGATTGCCTCTACAGACTAAGCCCTCCGGTTTATATAAACACCGGAGGGGACTAGGGTTGTACAAAGTCAGTTACAGAGAAATGAGTCTACATATCCAGGTGCCAAGCTTGCCTTCCATGCCAAGGAGAGTCCCATCCGGACACAGGTGAGAGTCTTCGCTCTTGTATCTTCATAGCCCATTAGTCCGGCCCATGTCAATAGGACGGACGCCCGAGGACCCTTAATCCAGGACTCCCTTAATAGCCCCTGAACCAGTCTTTCAATGATGATGTCTTCGGCGCGCAGATTGTCTTCGGCATTGCAAGGCATGTTCCTCCTCCGATTACTTCAAAGTACCTAACTTAAAGAGCAGTATTCGGCTTTCCATTTAATGTCGCGCCCATCGGCTTCCACACCTTCATGACTTCAGCTTCCACGTGTCGAGCGAATACAAGAGGTCGGGGTATTTTTGCAAATATCACCCTGACCATGTAAGAAAGGCATCTATTTAAAGAGATTGGGATTTTCAGATCCATTCCACACCAAGTGAGGAATCCCCAGAGCTTACTAGGAGAAACCATTCCAACATGGCTAGCGCTCCTAGCTCTTCCACCCGTCCCCACGGGCCTGGATTATGCGATTGGGATAAATGTTCCGTATCCCACAGTCAGCTAGTGAAGCTACAGACACCGAGATTTCTTCCCCCCGCGGATCTAGTCTCCGTTCGAGCAGGATTGCCTTCCTTCGATGGCGGGGCTCAGGCGGAGAATTTCCCCAATCCATCCAGGGGAACGAGTGTGCTTCATTCCTACTTGTTGAGAGGTGTTGGATTTCCAATCCACCCATTCCTCCGAGGGCTTCTGGAGTATTATGGCCTCCAACTACACAATTTCACTCCTGCCTCCATCCTGCACATCACGGGTTACGTTGCTTATTGTGACCTATTGCTGGGTTGTGAGACCCATTTTGAATTATGGAGGAAACTATTCTTCCTCGTCCCTTGTAGCCAAGAAGGATCAATATTTGAAGTGGGTGGGGACGAGGTATGGCGCATCGCTGGGACCGGATACCTGTCCGGCACGCCGAAGAAGGCATCCAAAGAGTGGCCTTCCTAACGGTTCTATATCGAGGACGTCGCCCTTCCTGGCCCAGTCCGAATGAGTCTTCCCGAATTTTCAAGTGTTCCATTGAATAAACACCGTAGTTGGCGCCCTCGGAGCCTCGAGGAGGAAGATAGCGCGGAAGTCCGTCAATTAATGAGCAAGATAAAGACGCTCACCCAGTCCAGATTATCAACAGACGAGGTAATGGCGACTTCCATAGTACGAGGAGTTCAGCCACTCCAATACAGAGGGCTTCCCATGTGGCACTATAATGGGGAAGGTGATGCCTCCCGCTGCGGTCGGAAGGGTTCGGACACCCCCGCCGCTTTGGCCAAAAATACTGGCCGAACTATACAAAGGGGAGAAAGAGGAATTCATTTTTATTAAACGCCGAGACGGATTTTCCATGTACAATCCTCCTAGCTGGGTGAGTTCCAATCCCACTACTCTACTCCCTGAGTCACTTTCCATGGACATTAATTCGTCCATTTGTAACAGTAATGGCGGAAGATCACCAAGGGGCTCCACTGCCCCGCCCCACAGCCAGAGGACCACAACTGGGACCTTGACCCCGGATTCGAAGACGATCCAGACATATTCGTGACGCTCGAGGATGGGGGTGTTCTACCAGGCGAGCTATGATGGCACGGAAGTGGAAATCACCGCCGATTATCCCGGTCTACTCCCTGCCTCACACGTAAGTAATCGGGAGACATCTGCTCCGAAAGAGCTTCCTCATTCTGCCTCACCCACCGCACTATCTCGTGCTCCAAAGGGGAGGCGCTCGGCGCGGCATCCCGCACCAGAGGCGACTCCAAAGAGAGCGGCGCCCGCACCGAGCAAGCTTTCAAAGAGGAAGGCAAGCGAAGACACGTCGGAGCCATCATCAAAGAGGTATGGCTTCGTAAATATGCCCTTTGGCGGTCAGATCCAACTATGACATTATCCGTTTGTGTCTTATCAGGAAGAGCATTTGCCGGACTATGTCCGGAAGGCCTGCTAGTCACACTCCCAACAGCCAGGTTCCAGACCCTACCGTAACGATGAGGGCTGATACAGGAGTGCTGCCGGATTGTCCTTTGGCAAAGGATTCAGATGATGTGGTCGTCACAAACTCAGAAGTGGAGAGCACCATGAACCATCGGCGCTAGAGGACCGCTCTTTGCAACCCCGGCTTTACAAAAGAGGCATTCAATGCCTTCAGCTCGGCTGATGCATACATCCGAGCTGCTTGAGACGGGCTTGCCAGAGCCACAGATCAACATTTGAAACATATGTGGGTGAGCTCACATTGTATAAACCTGATAATTATATACCACTATCCCCCGAGACTTGAAGCAGTTGATTCAGCAGATTTAATGATCACTGTAAAACCAGGTGCTTACAGAGAAGAATAACTTATTGGCTTAAGAGCTGGAAAAGTGTCGGACCCAGCTAGCCTCTGCGACAGCCGAACTGGAGAAATCCAAGAAGGCATCGCCTGGTAATGTGTCCCTCCATTGAGAAAAATGGAATTATATACCAATAATGCTAACACAGTTGCGTATCTTATGGCAGGATCGTCAGATCATCCGGGAGAGGCACTGGAACTCGCACAAGCGGGTGAAGAAGAAGCCAAAAGGCAACGGGCCGCGGGTGAACGTATACTTACACGGGTCAGGGAGGAGAAAAACAAACTCCAGTATTCCAACACCCCGCTGGGCGAAGAACTGAAAGATGTGCGGGCCCAGCTAGCTGACTCCATGAAGGAAAATAAGAGGCTGCGAAGCGGCATATTTAGTGTCTGTTCAAACTTACCTCCGCGTAATTCAACAAGGAAAGGAATTGACAGAGTTGTGTGTGTAGGTATGCTGACTGGCCGTCCCAAAGAGGAGATGTTCGGATCTTCGGGCGATCTGCTACAAGAGCTGTCGCAAATGCACGAGCGAGCTCGGCAGGCGATGCAAAGTGTTGCCAAGGCCTCATGGCCATCCGCCTCCCCTCCAGGAAGTATGGAGGAGCTTGTACAGCTATTCAAGGGAGCACGGCGGCGTTTCCGATTATGGAAGATATCGGCCTGCCAGGAAAGTGCGCGAGAGGCCTGGGCCATGGTGAAAACACGGTATACCAAGCTTGAGCCAAATCATATGGCCCGGGTCGGACCATTAGGGTCAGATGGAAAACAAATTCCCGTTAGTTTGGTATATGACCAGGTAAAAGTAGCCACAAAATATTCTCAACAGGATTGTAAGATAGACAACCTGTTGGACGGCATAGAAGAGGAAATTTTTGAGTCCAAGTGACTATGTACTTTCCTTGACATATTTGTCCCTAGCCAGATTGTAAAACAATTTTCATGGCAGACCTTTTCACTTCGACCTCTGGACCTGAAGGTGCGGAGTGCTTCTGAATACCTGAGCAGAAAAATAAACCAGGGTATGCGTGGAAACCAGGCGTAAGGGTCATAGTTGCTTGAACAGACAAGTTGTATCCGGCTAGCTATGTTATATTACATTATCATTGTAAGAAACATCTTCCAGAGAGAATAGTTCCGTTAAGGGTTCCTTTCCCTGGGTGAGCATGCGTTAACGTGCATGCCTGAACTGTGATTGAAAAATCACAACATACGTAACATCTGGGGGTTCATAGTGTAATGAGTAAAAAACATCTTTAGTCCGCCGACTGAATATTCCCTTAAGAACGCTAGCTTTCGGCTTCACCCAGTATGAGGTACACATCCGGATGACCCGGCAGTAACAATCACAGAGGTGCTCCCTTTATGCCCTAGCCGAACTAACGGGAACGTAGGGCATAAGCACAGGAGCCAGGCAACCCAGCTTGGCCAGAACTTAAGTCATATCGATGCATATAATGGCGAAGAGAAGGTACATACGACGAAAATACACATATGTGGTGAGATTTAGGCCTAGTTCTTTTGGCCGATTCTTCCAGAATCTTGAAAATCAACCCTTCACCCAGCTTCTCTCAGAATCTTGTACCCGTATTTCTTTTACAATCCTAATTGTTTACATCCTAATTAAATAGGATTGTAAAAAATATATGGGTTCAAGATTCTGGGAGAAGCTGGGTGAAGAGTTGATTCTCAAGATTCTGGGAGAACCTTAATGCTTAGAAAATAATAATAATAAGCTTTTGTACAAGAAGCCCCCAGGTATAATGGACGTACATATTTGAGGATGTGTATGTCATAGGTGCACGGTTTAGCTGCACGAAAGCTTTAAGGCTAAAAGAAGAAAAAGTGAAAAGAGAGGGAAAAAAGAAATAATGGAAACAAAAGGGAGTAGGAGACGAACAAAGAGTTCGGCGCTAGGCATAGAATCTTTGGAGTCTGGCTGCGTTCCATGTGTTTGGCTCTAGGCGATATTCTGATGCATCACGCAGGTGGTACGCTCCTCCAGTGAGAACTTCGTCAATGATGAAGGGACTCTCCCACTTGGGCTTGAGTTTGTCCTTTTTATTCTCCGGCAAGGGTAGAACGAGTTTGCCAGCATTATAAGTCTTGGCCCGCACTTCTCTGCTTTGATATCTGCGGGCTTGTTGTTGATAAAATGCAGAACGGGCTTTTGCAACGCCGTGCACCTCCTCCAGGGCATCTAAGCTGTCCTGCCAATCAAGCTCGACCTCTCTGTCTTCATACATGCACACTCGAGGTGAGTCATGAATAATGTCACAGGGTAAGAGAGCCTCTGCGCCGTACACCATGAAGAAAGGTGTATATCTGGTAGTGCGATTGGGCATGGTCCGCAGCCCCCAGAGTATGGAGTCGAGCTCCTCGACCCAGTGCTTGTCTAATTCTTTCAAAGACTACACTAGTCTGGGCTTAATGCCACTCGTAATAAGACCATTGGCTCGTTCGACTTGACCGTTTGTTTGCAAGTGATAGACGGAGGCGTAATCGAGCTTAATGCCCAGATTAACACACCAGGTTTTCACCTCATCGGCTGTGAAATTGGAGCCGTTATCGGTGATGATGCTGTGCGGAACACCATAACGGTGCACAACACCGGATATGAAGTCTATCACTGGTCCGGCTTCGGCCGTTTTAACTGGTTTTACCTCTATCCACTTAGTGAATTTATCCACCATGACCAATAGATATTTTTTCTTATGGCTTCCTCCTTTAAGGGGTCCGACCATATCAAGCCCCCAGACCGCGAAAGGCCAAGTGATGGAGATTGTTTATAGAGCTGTGGGTGGCATATGGCTTTGATTGGCGAAAAGCTGGCATTGGACGCAATGTTGGACAAGGTCATGTGCATCTGCTCGGGCCGTCTGCCAATAGAAACATGTACGGAAGGCCTTGCTTACAAGGGCCCGAGCCGCGGCGTGGTGACTACCGAGACCGGCATGAATTTCAGCCAAGAGCTGCCGCCCCTCTTCCTTAGAGATACATCTTTGAAGTACTTCGGTAGCGCTTTTCTTGTAGAGTTTTCCATCGTGAACCTTGTAGGCTGTCGAGCGCCGGACAATGCGGCGTGCCTCATTCTGATCGTCAAGGAGTTCTTGCCTATTAAGGTAGGCCAGGAAGGGTTCAGTCCATGGGGCAATGGCTGCCATGATAAGATGGGTCGACGGTGTTATTTCGATGGTTGAGCCCCCGATGATATCGATGTGTTCGGAATCTGGGTTTATAGTCGGATCCCGACTGGTGTTGCGGCTCTCCCCTTGCCGCACCACGGATGTCTTGAAGAGCCTTTCCAGAAAGATGTCAGGTCAGATGGGGTCACGCTTGGCGCCAACGCGAGCAAGGACATCCGCCCTTGATTACTTTCTCAAGCCACATGATGGAACTCGAGCCCCTCGAACCGAGCCGATATTTTGAGAACAGCGTTACGGTAAGCCACCATCTTCGGATCTTTGGCATCGAAATCTCCATTTATTTGAGATATTGTGAGGTTTGAATCCCCGTGCACTTCTAGGCATTGTATGCCCATGGAGATAGCGATCTGAAGACCATGCATTAAGGCCTCGTATTCGGATGCATTGTTGGAGTCTGTGTATAATATTGGAGTATGTACTGAACTATATCTTCAGTGGGGGATGTTATGAGAACACCTGCTCCTAAGCCCGCTAGCATTTTGGAGCCGTCGAAATGCATGACCCAGTTGGAATATGTGCCATACTCTTTAGGGAGTTTGGCTTCTTTCCATTCGGCGATGAAGTCGGCCAGTACTTGTGATTTAATGGCCCGGCGCGGTTTGTATGTTATGTCGAATGGGAGGAGCTCAATGGCCCACATGGCAATCTGGCCCGTGGCATCACAGTTGTTTATAATGTCATTGAGTGGTACTTCGAAGGCCACCATGATTGAGCACTCTTGAAAGTAGTGTCGTAGCTTCCGGGATGCCCTGAAGCCCGCGTATGCTATTTATTGGTAATGAGGGTACCGGGATTTGCATGGTGTGAGGATAGTGGATATGTAGTATACCATCTTCTGAAGCAGGAATTTGTGTCCGTCCTCCTTTCGTTCAACAACGATCACCGCACAAACAACCTGGTGTGTTGTCGATATGTATAATAACATGGGTTCGCCGACGTTCGATGTGGCCAGGATTGGGTTGCTCGCTAAAAGAGGCTTTATTTCTTCCAGTCCGGCCATTGTCACGTCCGTCCACTCAAAGTGATCGGTGCGTCAGAGAAGGCGATAAAGCGGCTTAAAGCTGCCACATATCCGGCTAGGTTTTGGACTTGTTTAAGGTGTGTTGGCGTAGCCAACTGTGACAACGCTCGGATTTTAGCTGGGTTCGCTTCAATTCCTCGATTGGAAACGATGAAACCCAGCAGTTTTGTAGCGGGAACGCCGAAAACACACTTTTCCGGATTGAGCTTGATGTCATATGTGTGGAGGTTGTCGAATGTGAGACGCAGATTGTCTATTAATGACTCGATGTGCCTAGTTTTGATGACGATGTCATCCACATATGCTTCAACTGTCTTGCCGATCTGTTTCTCCAAGCATGTTGAAATCAAGCGTTGGTAGGTGGCACCAGCGTTTTTAAGTCCGAAGGGCATAGTTTTGAAGCAGAACGGCCCCTATGGGGTAATGAATGATGTTGCGGCTTGGTCGGACTCCTTCATTTTGATTTGATGATATCTGGAGTATGCGTCGAGGAAACACACTGAGTCGTGTCCGGTTGTAGCATCGATAATCTGATTGATGCGAGGGAGGGGGAATGGATCCTTAGGGCAAGCCTTGTTGAGGTCTTTGAAATCGACGCATAGGCGCCAGGATTTATCCTTCTTTGGCACCATCACTAGGTTTGCCAGCCAGTCCAGGTGTTTTATTTCTTTGATGAATCCGGCCTCGATTAACTTGGCTAGCTCCTCCCCCATAGCTTGTAGTTTGGGTTCGTAAAAGTGCCGCACTGTTTGCTTGACTGGTTTATATCCCTTCAGTATGTTTAGGCTGTGTTCAGACAACCTGCATGGGATTCCCGGCATATCAGAAGGGTGCCAGGCAAATATGTCCCAGTTCTCGCACAGGAACTCTCGTAGCGCGGCATCAACCGTTGGGTCTAGTTGTGCCCCGATGGATGATGTCTTCTTGGGGTCCATCAGGTGGACTTGAAATTTGACTATTTCATCTGCTGGTTTAAAGGAGGTGGATTTGGGTCGCTTGTCCAGGATCACGTCGTCCCTATCCACTATGGAGCGTAGTGTGGTTAATTCTTCGATCGCGAGGGCTTCAGACAATGCCTCGAGGGCCAGGGCTGCGGTTCTGTTTTCGGCGCGGAGTGCTATGTCCGGATCACTGGCAAGAGTGATAATACCATTGGGCCCGAGCATCTTGAGCTTCATGTACCCGTAATGAGGTATAGCTTGGAAGCGTGTAAATGCATATCGCCCTAATAAGGCGTGATATCCACTGTTGAAAGGGGCCACTTGGAAGGTTATCTCTTCAGACCGATAATTCTCCGGCATGCCGAATACCACGTCGAGTGTGATTTTTCCCGCGCATCGCGCCTCCTGACTGGGAATGATTCCTTGGAAGGTCGTGCTACCTTGCTCAATGTGGATCCTGTCTATTTCCATTTTGTCGAGAGTTTCCTCGTAAATGAGGTTTAGTCCGCTGCCGTCGTCCATGAGCACATTGGTAAGCCAAAATCCGTCCACGATCGGACTGAGGACCAAGGCTGCTGGTGCCCGGACTGTCCTGAATTTTGGTTCATCACTGGCATTGAAAGTTATGGCCGTGTCATCCCAGGGTTTATTGCTGCGACTTGGCAGACTTCAGCGAGGCTGTGGAGTGCCCTTTTGTACCTATTGTTTGAGGCGAAAGTCTCGAAGACCGTCAATACTCTGAGGTCGTTGTCTTCCATGGGGTGTTGCTCTGCGGTATTTTTGGTGAGGAGATCCTCGCAGCTCTTGGCCACTTGCCGGAGTATCCAACATGCTCTAAGGTTGTGGGTTGGTATGGTATCCAGTGTTGTGTGTATTTTGCATGGCCTATCAAGCCATCCCTCCAGAACAGTTCCGTGCCCTGTAATGGGCTTCGATTTCTTTACTATTGGATCGAGTGACCGACGAGGGTGCATCCTTTTTGCCCGGACAAGGGGTTGAGTGGAAACTGGTGGATCCCAAGGAGCTGCCTGAGTTTTCCAGGCGCTTTCCATTGTGCAGTACTTGTGTACTATGATTGCCAAGTCAGCGATGTGTCATACACGACGGCGATTAATGGCATTGAGGATTCCCTCGTGCGTGCAATTGTTGCAGAATAGTGAGATCGCGTCTTCGTCGCGGCAATCTTTGATCTTGTCTTTGACAAGGAGGAATCTGGCCCAAAAGTGATGGACCGTTTCTTGAGACTGTTGTCGTATGTACATAAGATTGCGTGTATCTGGGTGGGTGGGTAGATTTAAGTATGAACCCTTACCCAATTCAGGATCCAGAGTTTGAGAAACTTCCGAACTTAATAGTTCGGGCTCCGGGATATCAACTGATTTTTTAGGCCCGTCATCCGATTCTAGGTACGGAGGGCAGGCGTGTTGTTCCGTAGACGGGTATCCGGCTCTTCAAGCCCAAAAATCCGAACATAGTTCACCCTCAATATGGAGGGAGAGTTTTTGTTTCGCTCCTCGATTACCGCTACCTGATGGGTGATCGGTGGAGATTTGATTTCTCTCTGATCGGGTTTAAGCCAAATCCGATCGTAGTCTGTAGCGACCCCAGGGCGGCGATGCGATCAAGGAGTTCGTTTCAAGACGACAACTCCGTCGGATCCATCCGTTTGGAGTGTTCGGAGTCAACACGTAGGAGATTCTCGATGACCCAAGAAGTCATCGTTGGCTCGACGGCCAAACGGGCGGTCATGGTAAAGCCGCCCAGCCGGAGGGTTTGACATGGGTCCAGGGCTCCTCCGGAGGTGATATTGTCCTTGTCAACAAGGCGATCCATCAATCCTGTCTTAGACGTCACAGCGGAACTCTCAATGAAAGCACCAATGTCGGTGTCAAAACCGGCGGATCTCGGGTAGGGGGTCCCGAACGATCCGTTTAAAGTTGATGGTAACAGGAGGTGGGGGACACGATGTTTACCCAGGTTCAGGCCCTCTCTATGGAGGTAATACCCTACTTCCTGCTTGATTGATCTTGATGAATATGAGTATTGCAAGAGTTGATCTACCATGAGATCGTGATGGCTAAAACCCTAGAAGTCCAGCCAGTATGATTATGATTGCCTCTACGGACTAAGTTCTCCGGTTTATATAAACACTTGAGGGGACTAGGGTTGTAAAAAGTCGGTTACAGAGAAAGGAATCTTCGTATCTGGGCCCCAAGCTTGCCTTCCACGCCAACGAGAGTCCCATCCGGACACAGGTCAGAGTCTTTGATCTTGTATCTTCACAACCCATCAGTCCGGCCCATGCCAATAGGCCGGACGCTCGAGGACCCCTTAATCCAAGACTCCCTTAGCCGCCCCAAGCTGGCACGTGGTTCAGCAACTCGCCGCTCCAGTTCAGCTCGATGAGGAGTGGTGAGTTACTCCACGCTGGCACGGCGGCACGGGCGCCATCACTGCCGCGTCATACCGCGTCACCAATGTCTTCGGCCGCGCCTCCCGTTTTTATGGGCGTGCCTCCCGTGCCTGCGGCAGCGCCATGCAGGCAAAGACAGAAGCCAGGTGTGTGGAGAGGGACGAGTCGGTAGCAAGCTTCTCCGTGTACGCAGCAATCATCTTGGAGAAGTAGAACAAGGGAGGCCGCCGCCGGTTGGGTCCCATGAAGGCCACCGTCGAGGCGACGACTGCGTATACAGGTAGTTTCTTGGCTTCTTCGTCTCTTGCGAGGACCTTCGTCGACCCCACAAGTGTCTGCCGGACATGAGGAAGACAAAGGGATCAATAGGCGGCCATTTAGATTAGATATTAATTATACCACGAGAGGCGAATTAGCACCGCTTAGTTCATGTAAATGTAATGAAATTCGTCATGTTTATATGAAGATTCATCTTTTTTATACGAAATCATTCATTCTTATATGAAATCAATCCGTGTTTGCATGAATTTCCTCTGGTTAGTTAGAGTTTTGAAAATGTATGCCGCTGGCGTTGGTGTCGTCCTCCGCGGAAGGAAGGGTGAGGAAATTTGCCGGTTGCTGTTGGAGATGCTCTTATGCTGGAAATAATAGAGTCACATCCAATCCATTTGAGATAATTGTGTGTATGATTCTCCCTGTATAAAAAGTTAATTGCATGTGCAGTGTACATGACTTGCAGGGTGGCTACAGATTCGTACAGAAATTTAAAAAGAAACAAATCCATCCTTAATCTTGTATTCTAAGTACCCTGTGGTTTCCACTTCTGTACAGTTGCGAAAGAAATATATATTGAAAATGTATAAAAATCTAACGTTTAGAACAGAATTCGAACTCAGGTCATCCTGTTGTGAGCATCCGACGCTAACCAGTCCAGCAAATGTTCGTTGTGGACAATGCTGGAGATATATATCTATGTCTATTCTGATACCCACTCTGTTCCTAAATATTTTTCTGTTTGAGATTTCAAATGGACTACCACATATGGATGTATATAGACATAATTTAGAGTGTAGATTCACTCATTTTGCTCTGTATGTAGTCACTTGTTGAAATCTCTAAAAAGACAAATATTTAGGAACGGATGGAGTAGAAAACAGATTTGGTGATGCTGGTGTGTCTGCCATCCTGCAATATAGGCCGTCCAATTTATATCTGACGGATAGGAAGTAAACTATGAAAATTTTGCAAAAAGATACCCACACCCCTCTCCACATTTGCAAATAAGGCCTTCCCTCGTTCATCCTTTTCTCTCACAAGATAAACTACTCATACAAATGCATCTTGATGTTCCGTGCAATGCACGGCCATCTTGCTAGTTTCTGTTTTAATAGTTACTGCGATAATTGGGTTGAAGTGGTATATTTTTTGTCTTCCCCGAATGATCTCAAATTCACTAGTAGTAACAAAGAAAAGGCTGCCTTGTTAATTAACAGAAAACAGAGTGAAAACTATCACATGAGGCCGGTAAAATCAAGGCACATTGGGTTCAACGTCATCGTCACTACAATTGTGCATGCTTGAGCAGTGTACATATCGAGGGGGCTACGGAGAGAAAGACATATCGAGTGTGTGTGTGTGTGTGTGTGCGAGGCATGA